>NC_080050.1:962500-1262500 GCF_026212465.1 Amaranthus tricolor | reverse complement strand
GCTAAATTAAAAGCAATATAAACTTATGTCAACTAATATTTAAAATTATTAAATTTAAAAATCCTGTACAGTTAGACACTTTATATGTGCTTAAACCCATCCTTATACTCCTATTAAGTAATGGCCTAATGAGTGCTTAGCTTGTTTGATGCATTATTAGATAATTATGAGTTAACTTGCATTGTTAGATATTTTAAGTAAGGCAGCTAGCATATTAATCAACTAATTAAATGAATAATTATTGATTAACAACCTATGATAGGTTCATGTGAATAAAGTAATCTTGCATAAGCTATAATGGCTTTAATCTGGTCTCAATCATGAGCAAGACTTCACAACTACTTAGATATAATATTTTTATTTGTCTTCTATAGAAATGGAATATAATTGATAGTCCAATCTGTTGGAAGAATGATGTTATGTAAGAAAGATATATTACTATTACTATACTATTTAAAATTATATTGTAAAATCAATTTTATTATTTTTTCATTCAGAGTAGATAAGAGATCTCGTACATATAGAAAAAGAAAAATTTATTCTTTCTCATGTGCGACGAGAATTAAAACCTTGTCATAACGATACAAGAAGAAACTCTCCGATTTTTTTCATTAGACTAATATAGTAAAAAAGCCATTTATTATTTTGATTCCTTTTATAAAAGAAGCCTAGCTTTAATTTCCCTTTTTCTTTTCCATCTTATCTATTTTTTTTTTTGGGAGATTTCCATCTTTTTCTTTGGTAATGAAAAATTAATCTTCTTTTGCATTATGATTACTTCTATATTTTTGTGAAACTGGTTTGAAATATGGAATTAGGGCATGTTTTTGAAAAGGAATGGACCTTACAACTTTAATACCAAATTATCTTATGTGGATTTCAAGCTCATCAATAGAAGTATATTATTCTTATATACTTTAAGAAAAAAACATTTTGTGGGTTAAAAATTTATTTTAGAATTAGAGTGAAACAACAAAAATATAATACGAAAGTATTTATGAGCGACAAAAAAATAAAAATGAAGTTTCTTCTAATTTGACGGTCCTGTGTTGTAGCTTGATTTACATATAAAGATCATGCTTCAATCCACCTTAAACTCTTCATTGCATTAGTTATGTCTAACCAATTAGATACCTTTTTTTAAAAAAATTATATCTAATTATCGTAATTAATTTAAAAAATGCTTATGATTAAAATTATGAGTCCGCCACTAATTATCGGTGATTCTCTCATGTATAAAAGAGCATGATTACATAAATAGTTGATGATATTTAATAAATTTGTCAGCATTATGACTTGTTTTATTTCACTTTTTAAAAGTCATAATAATAGACTAATGGGAAATGTGTATAATATACCTGTCTTTTTTTTTAAAAATAATTTTTTAGGCATGGTTTTTTGATGTTATATGCTGGAATTGATAGATCTATTCTACCAAACTGTTTGTATTTATATTCATTTCCTGTAATTTTGTATACAACCAACAAGTTAACAACCTCTTTTGGCTAAAATTATGTACTACATTCTAATATCTTTAAATAACTCCTACCTAATTAAGTGCACATTATAGAGTTAGATATATTTACGCAATTTAATAAAGAGGTTTTTTTTCTGATCTATAACTTTACATAAATAATAAGTGCACTTGATTTAATAAACCCTTTAATATAGTCTATTATAAACCATAACCAAAAAACTATAAATTTTTTACGACCTAATCAAAATGAGGGACAAATTTAATGTAAAATCTGTTTGGCAAATATTATTAGTTGGAGTTATAAGCTGATTTTACCAACTAGAAATATTAGCCAATAAACTTAATTATTTAGATGATTGATCAACCAAAAAATCAAAAACTAAAAATCAAAGAAAAAGAAATCTACAAACATTGAAACACTCCTTTACTCTATAATCATAAATCATAATGCAAGAAGATTAGGGAAAACTTTTTCATTGATTACATGATATATTATTTACAAGTTTTCAAGGTATGCTTATAAAATAAGAGTAGAAAATATTGTACACAAACTATATATTTATCCAAGGAAGAGAATAACAAATTTAAATGTGAAAAAAATGAAATAAAATAATTAAATTGGTCATATTCAAGGAGCTAAATCTTCTTCAAGAACACCTTGAGTTCTAGACATAGAACCCATAGGTAACTTACTATTACCAATCCATTTTATTTGAAGAGAGATATTTTTTTCAGCTATTTTTTCCATTTTTTCCAATTTCCGCAATCTAAATATTTTGTAACCAATAACGAAACACAATACAATCGTCGTCAAACTTATGATTCCAACTAAAAATCCAATCATCCACCATAACCATATCGCGATGTTTCTCTTTCTTTCTCGTCTACTTTTAGATGTAATTGAAGGGGAAAATAAAGGTGAAGGAGAAGATGAAGGTGGAGGTGATAAAATAGAGTCATTATGTATAGGCATTGCTATAGCAAAATGCCCTAAACCTTGTGATAAACACGTATTAGGACTTAACATATCACTCAATTCAACTAAACTACTTATAGGATCAAATCTAACACATTTTCTCAACATGTTTTCCTTTGTGTTATTATGTCTCCCTACTCGGGCCGATGATAATGATGACAATGTAAATTCTTCTGATCGTGTAAACTTAACCTTCATAATAACCTCACCTTTCGAGGTGAGATTAAGAAGGTTAAGCCTATTAAAGCTCGTATTTCCACTTAAATCTGATGCATTATATACTGCGATTCCTATTACTTTTGTAAGAAACGTGTAACCAGGTAAATCAAAATAATGAGAAGATAAATTTCCAAAATTTTCATACATAATGGATAATCTTTTTACATAAGGTATTGTGATAATTTTTGGTGGAATATCAAAATAACTAAAATTAGCTCCTTGAGACCATAATGTTCTACTCCTTAACCTTAAAATAGAAATTTTCATATTAGAAAATTTAGAAGGGAGATTAGTAATGTTGTATAGAACACCAGTATGAGATTTATGAGCTAATGATCTAGTAGAGTAATTATAGAGATAATCATCTAGATTAGTAGAATAATTACTCGTATAAGCAGAATATACTGAATGTGATGATGACGATAAAATAAAACCCGAGAAATTTAAGATGAGAATAACCCATATAGTAAAAATTGCATACCTAATGTTGGAATTTGGACCCATTGAGATTTTCCCACATTATTGCTTATGAAAATTTAATCTTAAATCATAGGATTAGTGCCTTAATTACTCCATAATCAGCAAAAAGTGAGATTAATAATATGATTTGTGTGTGTTTAATTTGATGATTAACAGTATGAGAGAATTATTAATTATTATGGTTTATATGATGAAAATGGAAATGTTTTAGCCAGAAAAAATGGAAATTAATAGGGAAATAAATGGGAATAGGAAGAAATTTAAGGGAAAAAAAAGGGTGTACTGGATAGAGTAGTATAATTATGTAGAAGAAGGGAAAGGAGCATGCTAGACTGGCATCACCAGAGAATAAAAAGGAAGAAATGCTTTTTGAGTTGTTCAATAAGCTTAGACTTTGGTTTTTATTTCTTGACACTTAGTCACCTAAGAATACGACATTATTTATTGACCAAATACAAATCATCATCATGATGGAATCAGTATTGAATGTATTTTGTTTATAGAAACTATGATCAAACTCTGGGGACAAATAGAAGACAATAACTCCTACTCATAATAAAGGATGCGGTCAAAGAAATCTCCGACTCAAGAAGGATGCCCAAATAGAAAATTTCATGCAGCGAGAGAAAATGAGTGAAGTTAAACTTGCATATCTGCACCTTTCAACAAAAATTTTGATTATTAACACAAAAATAAAAAAGATAAAAATAAGTATATGAGTTATCATGTAAATAGGCAAAGAACAAGAGCAAATACAAATATTACTTTAAAATAATATTCTCTCTCCCTTTTTGTCCCTCTCATTTTGCACAAGTTGTAAAATGAGTGAAAATTAGTGGAAATGAAAATTGAGTTAGAGAATAAGACAAAAAACAAATTGATGTTAGAAATGAAACGTTAAGATGGAGAAAAAGTATAAGTTTGATGATGAGATTAAAAGAAAGAGAGTGAGACCATTGCCAAAAAGAAAAATGTGCAATATTAATAGGACAAATGGTATAAATTAAGAGGAATAGAGAGAGTACTACTTGTAGTTTGTCCTATTGAATTAGCATCAAAGGAAATGTATGTTTTTAATTTAAAGGAAAATGTGAATATTTTATTATAAATAATTAAAAGAAAGAATAACTTGTGCGGAAGAAATAAAAAGAAAGTTAAAATATACAAATGAGATGAGAAAAAAGTGATGAGCCATTGTCTAAAAATAAAAATGATGTAAAATGAGTGGGATAAACCAAAATAGCAAATAGTGCTAAATGATAAAAGAGGGAGTATAAATGATTATGGTTATGGTTTTTGATCATGTGTATTTGATAGTTACTTTTTGGTTTGCACTTAGCTTTGTAGTGGTATTTATTTTTAAGTTTTAAATTCGAGTCAGTTGATTTATGACTTTTTTTTTTTTACTTTTTACTATACTCCTAACTAATTTTTACCAAACATCTTCAAAATAGTGAGCTAAAGTCGCTAAGCCTATCAAATTAATCAGTATTTTCAATTTGTCAGATCATCCAACAACACTAAGATGATTAATTTTATGATATGATCAATGATTGGATTAGAGGATTATTATATGGTTAAATGCGTACAAGTAGGTTGGTGCAATTTGTAAAAGATTGTTTGGTAGATGCTTATTATGAGTAAGAGAACATTGTATGATGCACGAATTGTGCTTTTAATCAATTAGTGGACTATTTGCCAATTGATTAGAAGCTTTTAATCACTATAATTTAAATTTGAATAAATAAATTATTATTGTTGTTATTATATCATTTGTCTATTTCGATCACTTATCACTTATATTGTAAAAATTTTATATGGGTGAAAGCAACAAAATAAAAATCAAAACGGCAAAAAAAATATATATAAAGCAATATAATTATTGTAAAGTATTTTATTTGTGGCTTTGAATTTGCATCAATAACTCAGATATATAAATAATTTTTTAATTTATATGATACGAATTCGAATGGACATAGGAAGTAACTGATCGAAAGACTTATTAACTAACTAACAACCAACAAAAATTAATTACTAATCCCACAAACAATGAATTATCAAAATTAGGTGTACAAACGAGTAATATATACTCTCTTATGTTTGTTAGGTTGAAAGACATGAAGGAAAAGGAAGGAGAGGTAATTAAATAAAAAGATTACTTAATGATTAAAGGTATCGGATGGGATTTGTGTTTAAAGTAAATTTCAATAATTCATAGACTTTGGAGTTTTTCATAAACAATGAAGTACCTAATATATATACCCAAAAAAAAGTAACATAATTTTAAATCTAATTTCTGTAAATTTGCCTAAAATTAATTTGACTTAAATGAATGTTATACAATTTTTAAAAACATAAAATATATCTAATTTAAATCGATCTATTTAAGTTATTTTATTAATTTAAGTAACATATGATAATGATAATCTAACTCGATCCAATTACCACTTTTAGTTAAATATTTAAATTCAAATCTAATTTAGAGAACATTTGTTAATGTTTTTTTATTACAAGGCTGGTAGGGAAAACTAGAGGAATACGTGAAATCGAACTCAAGATCTTGTCTGAAAAAGACGATATTTGTTCTAACTGAAACAATTAGACCCGTTTTATTGTTAATTAACATATTAAAGTATAAGATTAAATAACATTCAATAATCAAACAAATTGTTTGACTTTCAAGAACCTAAAATAACTATCACTAAAGAATATTTAATGTAGTAGTAGTACTACATAAATTATCAACTAAAATGGATTTCATTTGCTGAGACCTAATAAATTGAAATTCATCTGTCTATTTAATTATGATCATTACAACATTTTCTTCCCTCATTTAGGGAGGTTGAAGATTACACAAGTAGGAGTATTAAGTTACCACTAGTAGAATTTCAAATAATTTTATCTAAGAATTTAAAAATAATAAGATTTTATGCAAATAAAAAAAATTTCTTTTCAAATGTGATAATACTGATCATACTTTTGATGCGTTATTCTCAAGCAAAATACTAAGAGAAGCAAATGTTGCTTAGTAATCAATTCATCTATTATGTAACTGTTTTTTGATCTAATCTTAGAAAAATTATTTTATGTCGACAATTTTATGAGATTAAAAATATAGTGAAGGTAATTTAGAAAACTTAATTAGTTTTAAATATTAAATTGAGTAAAACTCGAAATAAATAATAATGCATAATGTTTATGAAACCTTTTTATGTACTATACATACATGCACTACTCAAATGCATTCTTACACCTTGTAAAGAACAATCATTTTTTATACAATGCGCCATATTTATAATTTAAAATGTCCCAACTCCCAATCCTTATATAAATATATACCAATATTCTCTTTAATTCTCATAAACATATTTATTTTCCACTCCTATTTTGATATTATTTAAAGTACATTTAACTTTTAAGTATTTCATATTATTATTCTCTCAAATTCTCACAAATTATAATACTTTATTCGTCCCAAAATTAATGCAACATTAGGGCTTTTACAACTATTCATTAATCCTATTAATATGTATTCAGTTTTTTATTTATAAGTTGAAATATAGTCAAGTGAGATTTTGTTGAATTCGTTTCGATGCAAACACTTTTTATATTTCTACCGTTTCATTATATTTGCTACATATAGCTTTTTAAGCAATCCAATGCGTAATTTTAATCATTTTATCTAAAACTATTCTTAACTAAAAATTATTAAAATTTGATATAATAAAAGTATGCGATTAAACGATTTATACAAGATCTCACTTGAATATATTTCTTCTTACACATTAGTCATAATATATAAAATAAACATGAAAGATGAATAATACCATTATATCTATGTAGTGCGTATTTCAGAACAGAGAAAGTATTTTTCTTATCATACAAAGTTAAAAATATTATAGATCAAATTAATACATTAGAATACTTACATTGAAATACATAAAAAGCAACCATTTAATGTATTGAAGCCGATGAGGTCTTAGTAAATAACGGTGATTTATTAAGTTAATAAATTATCCTTATGTGATAGGATTTGATAATTTATGATTTTAATTCACCTTTTTTTATTTTATTTATTTAATATTATTTTTTTATCTTTTTATAATTAAGTTTACAAATTAGGATGATTGATTAAGAATTATTGTATTGAAACCATTTCATTGTCTCAAAATTGCCACAAAAAATTCAAAATTTGTTTGAAAACCTACACTAATAAAGTGATAGAGAAGTCAAAGGTGGATTTTAAGATAGGGAATCACCCAATCAAAGCTCTTCTAACGCCACGTGTCACTCAATACAATCACCTCTAACAAATAACAAAAAGTTCCCAAGGATATGCTTTGAATGGTGGAAAACTAAGAAACCCCCAAAACATACCCAATTTCAACTTATCAAATTTTCTTGCAAAACCAACAATTTCCCACCTCCATTTTTTCCTTTCATCACAAAACAGAAGTGGGTTTTTGTTAAAGGAAGGTAAAAATGGCAGCTTCTTATGCAGGGACATCTTCTTCAATGGCGGCTGCAACAACTGGGTTGTTGCCAAGTGTCCAGGCTAACCAAACCCCACGCTTTTTAGCCATGCCTTACATTCCTCCTCGCACTTCTTCTTCATCTTTGAGGATAATTTCCAGGAATTTTTATGGTATATTTCATTCACACATTTCGTCAAACACTTAGTTGACTCGTAGTTTTAGTTGTCAATGCTCATAAGTCATTGTTGTTTTGATTTTCTTTGTTTATAATTGATGTAATGGAGTTTGTTCGAATGATTTGGGTTCCAGATTTACTGTCTTTGAGCTGTAAGATTTAACCATTGTAGATAACTGTGAAGTATAATGTTACTGCTACTTAAAATTGATTACTAGTTGATATGTTTAATTTGTTTCTGCATTTTGACTTCCAATTAGCTTTTTTATACTGGAAAATATTAATAAGCTGTTTGTTGGGATTGTGTACTTAGGAAAGAATGGTATTTTTGGCAAGTGATGATGTTTTTTCTGCTTTGACATGGTTTTTGAAGTGTTAAATCTAGTTGGTTCTAGTAATTAGTGTTGTAAACCATTGAAAGTTGGGCTGGACCATGTTGAAGCACCTTTATGAAGTAAGATAATTACAAGTTCATGTCCATTAGTTGGTTTGTTTGAGTGATTATTCATTATCATCAATCCAAAGATGAGTATGAGACATCTATACACTCTAGGGATTTTGGAAGAATGATAATATAGAGCTCTGTCCTTGCAAGTTAAGAGGTTTGAAGTTTGGCTCAACTTTTGAGCTGTTGACTGAAAGTGATCGAGGATGCCTAGTCAAAGGGATGTTTAGAGGGACATCTTTTCTGCATCTCAAAGCATGAAGGAAAATGGTAGTTTACATATGAGGGGTTTTTGGTTGAGGCCGCAATTTGAAAAGTAATTTAGTTAACCCATAGTCATATGATTCACTAATCTCCTTGCGAATCGCGAATCAAGAAAAGCGAATTATGGTCGGTTTTAGGCTATTTTAGAGTCATTTTGAGCGAATTGCGAATTCAAAAAGCGAATTAATTAACGAATTATATTACACCATGCTGAGTCAACCTATTACCTACCTGTAGATGTTTTGATTGAGTCTATTTTCAACTTTGTCAAAAATTGGGGCAATTTCCTAGCTTTACGTTTAATAGGTCCCTCTTTTGCTACTTTCATTATCGATAATATTAATTGAAGGGTGTGAAGTTCTAACATATTTTGACTAACCTCTAGTCATATGGATGGAAAAATCTTTGTGATAAACTGATTTTAAGTGATGCTTCAACAGTATGGAAGCAAGAACATAAGAGTATTAGTTTGTTACAAGTGTCTAAGAAACAGGAATCAGAATCTAAGCATTGATGTGTTATAGTTATGCCTACCAATGGATTATGTGCGAGGAATAATGATATCCATACAAGTCCTTTTACGAGTGAACAATAACCTTTGCTGGCGTTGTTAATCTATCATTTCTGCCACCCCTCTTAGCTATGTTGGTTTCCTTGTCAAAGGAGGTATTTCTCATGCTGTCACTTTAATAAATTCTCCACAAACATCATTTTGCCTTTTTCGTAATCCCGTACACTTTCCTGCATAGTTGTTAGCTTTGATTGATTACGGAATGACTAATAAGTGGGTGTACGACATGGAACCAAATAGGTGTCCGCCACATTGATCATTTTTCCATTTGTTCTCTCTTCATCTGATGTGAGCATATATTACTAATCATCTTGTGAATCGTATCATCTTAATACAGTATTAATTCAAGCCTATTTCGTGGTTAGTTAAATACCCTAAAGCGTTTCCTTGGATGTTGTGTCGGGGGACAAAGTATCTATGAGGCAAATATAATGAATTACGTGAATATTTGAATAGATGAATAAACATTTTGAACCTTAGGAAACATGTTTTTGTTCGGAATTGTTTTTATCGTGCTTGGTTGTCGAATATGTGATCACAAATGAAGAGTAAACTATGTAGCTGAAGTTGCATACATGATAGTCATACTAGTGACAACCTTAATTTGAAAAACATATAAGAAGATAGTTGTTATTTGGCATGTACACAACAAGACCCGCATAAGAAGAAAGTAGGCCGCATAGAAACCCGATGAGGTTCCATTCTAAAACCAATTGGTTTAGGAAGAATAGCCCATTAGGTGTATATGATAGTCAATCTCTCTTTAATTCTTTGATGTGGGATCACAAGTGGGTTATTTTCCAGCAATTTTGGCTTGTTCTTTGTATTACTATCGCTTAACGAATTATGTTGTCTCTCTGCAGAGTCATCGAGGTTTTCTTCTCTACAGGTTAAGGCATCTTCAACAGAAGAGAGCTCAGTTGATGCAAATGAATTATTTGATGATTTGAAAGAGAAAGTAAGTGTAGAAAATCACATCATACAAACACCAAGACCTTTTATTTTGTCATGGATTTACTTTTGAAAAGGTTAATCCTTACTTTCAAACTATTTTATTTGCTTTTTCCAGTGGGACAAACTTGAGAATAAGTCCACAGTTATCATATATGGTGGTGGGGCAATTGTTGCTATTTGGCTATCTTCCATTCTTGTCGGTGCTATCAATTCAATCCCTTTGGTATGTGAATTCTCTCTACCACACTCCCTGATTATGGTTATGGACTTACGGTTATATAGTAGAATGTTTAATTTGGATTTTTATTCTGTACTAGTAGCTAATTTGCACCCCTTTCCTTTGAACAAACCCGGGATTTTAACAAGGGGGTCCTCGAAATTGATTATAACAGTTTGACAAAAACAAAAAAATTGAAGGGGCCATGGAATTTTTGCTTGAGATGTTCAATATATTTACAATTTTTCTTGAGATACTATGGATAATTTATGACCTATGTTACTTGGACTCGGGTACTGATGTTGGATATTGGTACATGTCCAAGTGTCGGATACGTCTAAATATTCAATTTTACGCCTAAAATGAAGTGTCTGATTGTCATACCAATGTCCAAGCATCAAGGATTGGACACGGGTACGTGAAGCAAAATAAAGAGTCCGAGTAACATAGTTTATGATTTATAGCGGGGCTTTGGCACTCCCAAGCCTCTTCATGTGTTGGCCACTGTATATGACAATCTAAAAGGATTATTCAAGTGTAATTTGCCAAAATGTGGCGCTCTGACGAGCTTCTTATATGCGGGTTTTAATTAGATAAATTGAATCATGAGGCTGAATTGGTTGATTGAATCACAAACTGGCAAATTTCTCCTGGTGGCTAGTTCTTTTGAGAAGTATATTTGAGCTAATCTAGTTTTCGTAATCGCAGCTTCCAAAGATCATGGAGTTGGTTGGGCTCGGATACACCGGTTGGTTTGTTTACCGATACCTTCTTTTCAAGGTAAAGTGTTCCTGTTTCTTCTTTTGCGAAATGAACTCAAACTGCCCGTTTTTTTTATCATCTCGTTTTTCTATCCCTATCTGTCAATTTTGCGTCTATGTTCCTAGACTTAGTCTCTTTATCGCGTTTTGCTGAGTTTTGATCCCTCAAAGTTTGAGGCTGGATCTGCAGTATTCATGGATTCGGATATGGGTCCTGAAAATCTAGACCCACGGATCTGGGTTCGGATCTAGTTTTTGATCATGAAAACGGATGTGGATCTGGGTCCATCCAGATGCGACCCCTTGCCATCCCTACGGCTCAAACTACCTATATCTAATAGTTGTAGATTACTAGATTTGATCTGTTTTTCGTATGCGTTGACGAAGCTGTTTACCATCAATTAGCGAATACTTAGTTTTTCGTATGCATTTAGCTCGAGTAACTTACAACTTACAAGCCTACTAAGCCGATCATATGATGCAATCTTCATACGCAGTTCGGCATCCTTGCACATTGCTTAATCAAAATGTGAAAAAACAAAACGACACTAACCCTTCATTCGTTTCATTCTGTTCAGTCTAGTAGAAAGGAACTAGCAGAAGACATTGAATCATTGAAGAAGAAAATTGCTGGAACCGAGTAAATCTTCACCGTGCAACGTATGATTACAAGCGAAAAGGAATTCGATTCTTACGCGTGTTGTATAATAGGCCATAGAGCTATTATGTATTCCATTTGCATCTGTCTCCAGTTTTAGTATTGGATTGTTTATGTGTATACATCAACTAGTTTTTATGTGGTTCAAATGGCTGTTTTGTTCATTATAGCAAAAGGTTTATATTGCCTGATTTTGGACTCTTTTGATTTCACACTGATAATATGTACATGTTGCCTTATCAGATATACTTCTCTGTCACACTAAGATTGCTATATTATGCATTTCTGTATAAGAGCTTTTGAGAAGAAATATAAGGATCTCAATGGAAAAAGTAATTGAACTTGGAGATGTATATATTACTCCCTATGAAGTCCCATATTTGATCATCATACAAGTAGGTGCAAGTGATGTGCAACATCATATATGTCATAGCTTTTAATAAAAAGTGTTTTTAAACATTATAAAAAAACATGCGCATAGTTAGGCTTAAACTGAATAATTGTTATCACACAAATATTATAAAAAAATATGCGCATAGTTAGGCTTAAACTGAATAATTGTTATCACACAAGTAAGCTCCTACTAAAAGCAACACATATTGATATCTCTAAGTATGTAGTTTTATACAGCTTGAATGATGTCAGTTGACATCTTCAAATAGCCTTACATCCTCCTTGGATGAGATGAAAAGAAACAATAAATTTGTAGATGAAATAGAAAGAGAAAACATGAGCAAACATCTAAATATGATATTGTAGCTTAGTAAATATAGCAAAACTAACCTATTATTACTTTTTATTTTGGTAAAGATAAATTCTTTTATTCCAAGAGATAGAGAAAGGGAATTGGTTTTCTTATTGGTACTCCTTATTGAGAATCTGATTCCTATCACAAAGATAAAAGAAAAATCTTAACTAGTAAATCAACCTATTAATCTCAGTAGACTAACGTATAATTAAAATCCTAAAAAGTTCTTCAACTATACATTTTGTATTTGTCTAAACATTATATACAGTAGAAGCCTACAATTGAATTATTATAAACAATGAATTATAAACAATAATACTCCCAAAAATCACTACTAATTAAGCCATGTCTTGCAGTACAATTAGAATAGTCAATAATTATGAACTCTCCTTGAATCTACTAGGTGTTAATTTGCAACCTTTGATCATACTTTAGACTTGTTGATTAGTCAAAAGGACAAAAAAAGTACTTGATAAATTGATTTCAACCAACCGAAGAACTATTTTGTTAGACAAAATGAAACGTTTGCCTAAATTGTCTTTTGGCTAATTAACTTATTTTTTTTCTCTAATAACAACAAACAATAAACAATAAACAATAACCAATATGTAATATTTCTAAACATCTTTCTTAACATATGGCTTAACACGTTAGTTTGAAAGCCAATAATTTCAGACAAAACAAACCAATTAAATAACCAATAATAGGCAATTTAGCAAACACCTAATGAAAGTTGTAATTATAGTTTGTAAATCCTTGAGAAAATCAAAGTATAATACTACTAGTGTTTGAAGTTGAAGTTGAGGATATCTCGTAGAGTTAGCCTTGTCGTCTACGGGTTTTCTTTCATTTTTTGATAAAAATATTAATCCGTTTTATTTGTGCTCCAAGGATTCTCTAGCCTTGTACTCACGCTGTTTTCTATGAAGTTCAAAAAAAAAGTGTTCACGACAATTAAAAAAAAATTTATTTAAATATTAAAAATATTATTTTATTGAATAACAAAATTTAGGTGAAAAGTGAGAACCATAAATATAAAAAGTATTAATAGTGGAAAAAATCGAGACCACAACCAATAAAAAAATTTTATAAAGTTAATTGGAAATATGTGGGGACCATACAAAATATTAAAATATTAAAATGAAGTTAGTGGAAGATATTTGGAGACTATAAATATTATTAAAATATTTTTTATCCAGAATTTATAATATAAATAGAAATATTCTTTATCAGAAGAATAAATAGAACACTATAAAATAACAAATAAAAATTTCTATAGGAAACGAACGGAGTATTAAATAAAAAGGGGATTTTTAATGTGATGATACTCAGTTTTTCAATTTTTCACTAATTTTTTTTTAATTTGCATGGTATCTTGAGCTTTTAACTTTTCCATGTGGTAAACAAAACGTTAACTTTTTGATATATTATCAATGATACCCTTGAGTTTTGTCATTTTATCAATGATACCTGTAAGTTTTTTTATTATCAATGGTACCATCGTATTATTTAGCTTCTTACAATCGTAATCTTTTTCAATTTTGTCCGTCCAAAATCGTTAACTTTTTTATTTTTCTTTTATTTTTCAATTTAAAACATAAATAAGTTAACGGTTTTGGACGATTTTTATCGAAAAAAGTTTTAAAAGGTTACAGTTGTAAGACACTTAATAATACGAGAGTATCATTGATAATAAAAAAAAATTTAGAGGTACTATTAATAAAATGTCAAAACTCAGAGGTACCATTGATAATTTTCCTATATTTTTTGGTTAAATTAAGTACTTATTTCGACTGGAAATATGTGATCATTTAGGGTGATCACAAGTCTTTTTATTAAAAATGTTACATTAGGTAAAAATAGCAAAAGTTAAAAAAAAAAAAAAACTTCCTATTAACACCCTGAAATATTTAGAAAATCAAGAACACTGTATAAATTAAAAAATATTTGTCTAACTCGTTAGAAAAGCTGAAAATCCAAAGCTACCCCTAAAATTTTCGTAGAAAATTGAAGTACAATGCGAAAATCGAAATGACTGAATGCCCAAGGAGGTATTTTTTTTCTTCTATTTTCATCTTGCCCCATCTTTACTGGAAGAAGCCGCCACCCGCTCTTGCTTTGTGCCGGCCACCTTCTCTGCCGTCGACCGCCGTGCCAGGTATGTTGCCTTATGTTCTCCTTTCTTCTTCTCTCTCGATCTGTTTCTTTGCTCTTTCTTTTCTTCTTTATCTTTTTTCTCTTCACTGTACTATATGGAGGTTCTCTCTTTCTTGCCATTTGAGTTTTTGATTGTTTAATTAAAGCAAATGCTGTAACTTTGTTTGATGATTGAGTACTTTGAACTGTAAATTTTATGCTAATAGAATGATTCTGAAAAAAAAAACTCACTTGTTTGATGGCCATTTATAAAAGCAAATGCTGTAACTATGTCTATGGAGTTTTGAAAAATTCGAGGTACCCAGGGATAGAAGTTGTTTGATGATTCCAATTTTGTTAAATTTGAACCAATATCATTTTGATGAACCAATTCGTAATCCTTATGTAATTTAATTTTATTTGTTTAGGGTTTTTGTTTAAAAATTAGGGCTTTTGAATTTTGTGTTATGTGTTATTTTGATGATTTTAGAATATAAATTATAGATGTATTATTTAAATTGGATAATATAATGATTAAATAATGGTCAATTAAAGTTTAAATTGTGATTAATTGGTTTGATGGTTCAAACTTCAAAGGTAGTATTATAGTTGTATGATTCAAACTTTTTTTTAGGCTAAATGTAATTTTTTTTTATGCACTTGAATATAATTTTCTAATTTTCATCCCCTAGTACTTACCCTTTGTTAATTCTTCTAATTTAGTGGAAGTTTTATAGATTTATGTATACTAAGTATTCTTCCTTCATCTGAAATTGTATCCGACCTTAGATTTCAATTTATGTGTTGATTTGATGGATGATTATCGTTGTTTGCAACATGGGTACTTGGTTTAAATGATTTTCTTAATGATAATTTTAGTCATTTTATTTGCTAATGTTTACATATTATTTTTTTGATGTAATGTAGTTACATACGTTCTATTCGAGTTTTTTTGAAAACCATTTTGTTTTTATATGGGTTCTTGGTATGATTGGAAAGTCTGGTTTTTTGACAATTTTTTAGAGTCTTGGAGAATTTACATTTGATTTAATATGCATTTTTATTGTAATTTCTCAGGTGTCTTCAACACTGCCATCTAAGACTATATTTTTCTGCTTAGATACCTACATTTTGGTTTAGTCTGGAAAATGTTTAGGATTTCTGTTATCAGAAGATTAACTAGTTCTAATATTGCTATTGGAAACCTCAATCACCAACTTTTGCAACAATGTTCTGTGAGTGGTACTTCAAAAGGTAAAGGAAAACTCAAGACGGTGCAGACATTGAGGCGATCTAAGGTTGTGAAAAAGAAAGGATCTGACAGTGGGGGCCGCAAGACTGGACTTGTGGCTGAGCTTGAAGAGATGGCCCAAAAGTGCTTGAATGCTCCCACCCCTGTAAGATTCTTGAAGGTTAAGGAGAGAGCGCGTGAGGCTGAGCGTGAGAAATTAGGTCTCATTAGTAAGGAGCGTCAAAGAGAGATGGATTTATTGAAGAAGCAGGCTAAAGAAGGAACTGGTCTTGAGAAGCCATCTATTATTGGTACTCCAGGCTTGGATTTGATTTCTTTGGGTATAGTTGATGCGGATGCTATCCCAAAGTATGAGCTGACTGTTGACGATGGTCGTCGACTTGCCAAAGAGTATAGTAGGGTTTTGATGAGAAGGCATCGTGCAAGGCAAAAGGCGGAGACTACACTTTTGAGATTGAAGAAAGAGGCAATTGAGGCTTTGCCTGAGCATCTGAAAGCTGCGGCTATGGTTCCTGATTTGACCCCATTCCCTGCAAACCGGTTCATGGCTACACTGACTCCACCTATTGAAGGATACATAGACAAAATCAGGGCGGCAGCTGCAAAGCAATCTACGAAAACCAAGCTGAGATGATTTTGTTAAGGTATGTTTTACCCATTTTTTCCTTCAGTTTAAATTTTGTTTGATAGATGACTGATCCTGGGAAATATGCTATTAGCTATGCTTTGTTGCTTTGGTACAGTCGTCATTCTTGAAATTCTTGAATGTGTATTTTTGCTCTTTTTTTCACTCTTGAACAGGTTGTTCATAAAAGATCTTTCTATTGAATTTTGTTGAAGTCTTTACTTCTACAGAGGGCCAAATGGTTGTATGAGTCTGTATGAAGCATATATTGAGTTTAGTTATTTATTCCTTTGTTGAAGCAGGCTCATACTTATTTGTTCACCTGTTAGCCCACATCTCTTAGTCTTTGTTGTTTAGTGCACTTTACCTCTTCCAGCCTAATAAATGGATTGTGCTGCTACTCCATGGGATCATTGACACCTTGTTTGGATAGCTTTTAACAAATGATAAAGGAGTAAGAAAAGGTTGGGGAGGGAACAATACACAGGGATTAATAGTCATGGAATGCTAGTTTTAATATTATTTTGCTGCTACTTCCATCTCATACTACTGCTGTGCCTTACCATCAGCTTCATCTTGGAAAAATTAAAAGTTCATTAAGCCTAATTTTTTTTTTCCCAATTTTTGAGAATTTTTTTTTTTAATAAAATAAGTCAAATTTCTCCCCATTCCCCCTCCCATCTTTTTTTGTTTCTCTTGATTCCATCTTGTATCTGAACAAGGGAAAACATACTGCTCTTCTCTTCTCATTATATCTCTATCCCTAATAATTGTAATGACTTTGCATAATTGTATGTGATCAGGGAATTAGAGCCTAAAATCTTGTTTTTGGCTTTATACGATGAGCATGCATCGAATTTTGTGGGTGGATTATTTTTCCCAAGCTAGCAGTCTGTAAATCAGTTGTAATGTTTATAATTTCTTTATACGTAATTGTACTTTGAATGGTTACCAAAATCGTAGTTCTTTTGAGTTTGAAATTGAACTTCATACCTTAGGAATAGTTTCAGGATGAAGTGTTAGATATGATACTCAAGCAACAACAAAAAAATGCTAAAACTATAATTCCTACATGAACCAAAACAAATCAATGCGAGAGATTGTTAGTAACAAATAGAAGAATTATACTACATTTGCCCCATCCAACCTAATTACACATAATTAGAAAGAAAATCAATGCTTGTGTAAACCTTCCTCTTGCAGGTTTAATACTTAATGTTTCAAGTCTAATCACCATAATGCTTCAAGTCCTGTTACTCTGTTAGCACTTTGGAGTTTGGACCTAAAGCCTAAGCCTAAGTGCCTGACTATCTAATAATTTTAGTTGTCATTCACATATAACTATATAAGTGGACATAAGTACTTTCCTAAGAATTAAATTTAGCATATATGCTTCCACTCTCTTTCTTCTTACTCCACTTCTATGGATTTTTCTATAGACCTAACATCTTAGTTTTTTTTTTTTTTTTTCACTTTTTTCCTCATCATGGAGTTTCACATTGTAGATCAATCATCAAAACTTGTAATTGCACATCTGCAAGCTCAATACATTTTACAATTGCTCCTAGAGACTCATGGACCAAGACACATAATCAAGAAATGGTTTACATTAATAACCAAACTATGCTATATATTCTCCATTTATAAGTGTACAAAAAAGTATTTTAACTGATTAGCAATTTTTCTTGACCGAGATGTGTAGTCAAGAGTAGCAACTATTCTTGACTGCAATGGAAATCCTCTAGTGAAAATCAACCGCCAGTGGGAAGAAGCTCCTTGAGCTTAGTTCTCAATGACATGATAGATTAAAATCTTTTTTGTTTGGTTCAAATTAGCAAATAGAGGTTTAATTAGTAAAATTTTGGTGACAAAACAAACTTCCTTGAACCCTCGCTTTGTGGGGATGCTTTGTGCACCGGGCTGCCCTTTTTTAGTTGATCTAGCAATATGCGAATTGCATTGGAGTAATCTAATGTATAGCAATATGCTGGTTGTAAAATAAAAGTACACTCACATCAAAGCCCTGGTAAAAGTTAAGAGGAATTTATGGATCATTTTAAGTTTTTGAACAACTAACAACTTAACTGTGTACAGCATTAATCTGGGACACATTGTGCTTGCGTCATTGTGATATTGTATATCTGGTTTATTGGAAACAAAAATTGGGTATGGCATAGTATCATTGATTTTGAATTGTTGCCTTACTGATGATTGAAGGTTATGAATTCACTTACAGTACCTATGGTGCACCTCCCTCTGCACGTAATGCTTACCAGTAATTTCTTTTCTCTTTTTCTGATATTAACATGGAGAAAGGTTTCTGAGATGAAATACTTGGATTTTGTCCGCATCAGTTGTTGATTTTGTATGGGTTGTCGTGCTTGGTATTTGCTAGTGAAATATGCTATGTAGTCTTAGGTAGGGGCGTTATTTTCTCTTTATTTTTTAGACCCATATTGCACATGTTTTTTTAGTGGGGAACTGTGTTCTATGGTTTTCAACTGATTTAGATAGCGAACTACATATGATGGACGTAAATTGCCTTTTTAGAGCAAAAAAACTTCCTTTTGGTTCCATCCCTTCATGGCTTGTTGGTACTAAATGTTGGTAATGAAAATGATTTGTAGTGTAAATTTCGTAATCTATACCATCTTATTCTCAGGGTAATAAAAAGTTAGATCATGAAAAAGTTTTGTTTACAAATTATCACTTTGTGAAGAAAATGTGATGATTGAAGTAGAACAAGCATGACTATTAAACTTGTCAAGAAATTTTCTCACCAAAATTACACTAAATTTGCTTACCATTCCTACTGTCTAATACTGACTACCAAACGGGCTGTTATTGATTTCAGTTTTATAAATATAGTTGGTATTGCAACTAAGATTCCTTGGCTGAAAATACAAACCTTGTGTGGAAGCTTTTTGAGAATCCTAAATGCTAGAGGGGAAGCATTTTGAGGTTATCCTAGTTATATATCGCCATTTAACCAGATATCACATCAATCCTGAAATTGCACTAGGAAGTCCTTATATGACACTAAACTTGTGACGAGGGGATTCGCCTGAAGCCAATAGCTAATTTAGCTGCAATTGGAAAGATGTTTCCAGGAATCATCCCATTTGCTTTTGTTGGTGAAGATGATACAAGATACAATACGATACCAGAATGAGAGATAAAAGGTCAGCCATTGAACTTTCCAGAACACAACTGCATATCAAGAAAGCAGAACGGTATTCAATACTTTCTTAGTCCTGACTATATATGCCAAGAAAAAAAAGGATCTATAGGGACCAGATAAGCCCTTTGTGAATGTGTTTTCATGTCATCTTGCCTCTTAGTTCTTTTTGAAGTTATGTTCACTCCATTTTAGTTGAGTGGTCTATGTTGCGGGTTAGATTAGGATCAAACATTGTGGAAGCTAGTTGCTTTTGCCCCTATATGGCTATTTAATCATGGCCCCATGGATCCTCGTAGATATTCAGATTGAGAGAAATGGCTGATGTTTAGTTGTTACTTTCCAAACTTTCGTCGCTTGTCAAACATTGTTGTGATGGTTAGTTCGTTCATGGTGAAAACCTGGATGGCCGATTTATTGCACTGCTTTGTGATTTTTTTATGTTTGTGATGTTATATAGTCTTCAAACAGTATTGATAATTATGTCATTGCCATTGGACTTGTCATTAGCTTTGCAACTCATTCTTATTACATGGCCGGCATTTTTGCAGTTATCAAGTGTTTATGACTATCTAGTAAGGCGGCCAAGACTATTGTTCAAGGCAAAACGATTCAAGTTGAGTCACTACAATGTGTTCTTGGATTTACAATGCATTTGTGTAACCAATAATTTTCGTGCGAGTGAGACGGAAGACACCTGCAGTAACCATAGAAATTTTGTTCCACCTCGACTTTGTAGTTCTCATTACTGAGCACATTCTGATCACAGACCATTGTTCTCTTGCTTTTCTGTTATACTAGTAATGTTGGGAAGAAAGTTTTACATTTGATTTTTGCTAATATACTTTGATTATTCTAGTCTATATACCAACTTGAAGATGACTTTCAAGTATGAAAACATGGACTACAGCATGTATCAAGTTTATACTTTTCCGTCCTAAAGTTGTATGAACGACAAAGGGAGTATTGCCTTTTAGAGGCTGTAGTTTGATGTCAAATATCAACACATTACTTTGGTTAAACAAAAAAGATGATGGGTGTTTAGCAATTAACTGTTGGCTTCTTAGTTGACTTGTTTAACTAGCTGGAAATATTAGTTGTTTTTATGCAAATTTAAGCTAGCTGAAAAAGCCAGTTATGTTGAAAGATGTTTTATAAATTTAGGTATTGACTGTTTATTGGGGAAAAAGGAAACAATAAGGAAAAAAGTCAACCAAAAAGCTAACTGAAAATCTTTTCGTTTCGGCTTAAAAACAAGCTTTTCAACTGGCTTAGCCATTTACGAAACAAGTTAATTGACTGTTTGACCAACTAATATTTCAAAGCCAAAAATCAATTAACAAAGCCAAGTAAAAAGCGATATTCAAAAAAAAAAAAAAACTCAATTTTACACGCTACAACATCCTCAGCCTTAAATCAAGTGACCAACCCATAACTTTCATGAATTCACCTGTCCCAACTCCCAAGTGGGATACTATATACAACAGGCAAAACAGTGTGTCAAGTAACATACTACCAGGATAATTCAATGGTAGACGAAACAAGAAAGATCGAAATAAGACCCAAATTTATTAACGCATCGAGAGCCTTGAGCATAAACATTGCCACACAAAATAGTAATGATTCATTCATGTAAAAGAGAATAGTACAAACTTTGATCAAACTCAAACATATAGTTGGGCAATATAAGGTTCAACATTAATAGTACAAGCATTTGAACTGCTTAAATTTTGTCAATGTCTTCATCCTCGAACTCAATGTAGTCATCAGCACCACCATCGTCCTCCTCATCGAGATTGGCAATTCCTTCATTGAGCCTAATGTTGTCGGGCAACTCACCATAAGCCTTCAACAATCTAGCTTCATCTGGCATGTACTTCAGAATAATATCTGCCTTGTCATCCTAATCAAAATCAGAGCAGATGTTTAGCTTCAATATGACATATGCAGAGTAGAAACCAAAAATACCATGAAAACTCAATTGCTCTTAGGTCCCAAACACACCCAAACAACTTTTATAATCTTATAGGTTCATATTCATTGACACCAGTGGTACATAAATACAATTCAAATCTACAAGGAGGAAGTGGTATGTTTGCAAACTGAATAAACCTTATAGCTGTTTGGCTTTAACGCGGTTTCTTGATTCATGTGTTTTTATCATCATATCAATTAGAGTATTCTAAAATCAATCAATCAATATCAGTTACTAAGAAAGAGTGCAAGTTGTAGCCAAGTTTTTGATAAAAACAAAATTGATCATTAAGTCTAAAAAAATTAATTCTTTTGGCCAAACTAAAGATTACAAGTAATATTCTGAAAATCGTTCGTTAGCGTGTACAAGCAATTATGATTGACCAATTCAAGGGTAAACCAGATTTTTGCTTGTTAATAGAGCAACTCAATTTCCAATAAATTAACAATTAAGTGGATGAAAAAATCACATGAACAAAGAAAGAATCAACCAGCGTATAACATAATCTATAGAAAAAGAAAAAATTAAACTTGCAAAATTTTAAAACTGGGAATTTTCACAATCAATCATGTTTCTATTGTCTCGGATCCTCATCCTATCCAAATTCAAATCAACACGCAACCACAAACCCTATGAACAACAATCAATCAACCGATTATGAATAAAAATAGATAAAAAAAATAAAAAGGAGGAAAAACCTGATAATCGCGAAGTCCGACGAGGATAATATCACCAGCAGCAATCCAAACCTTCTTATGCATCTTACCGCGAATATGACAAAGACGTTTAACATTATCGATACACATAGCTTCACATCTACCATTACCAAGCATACGAAGAACTTGAGCGTATTCCTGTCCATCTTCCTTAAAAACAAGCTCTCTTTTCTCATCATCAGCTTCATTCTTTCCTCTCTTCCTGTTCTTTCCTCCCTTTCCCTTGTTCTTCGGCATCTTTCCTTTTCTCTTTCTTCAGAAAACCCTAGATCGAACGGTTGTGAGAGAGAGGGGAGATAAGATTAGGTTTTTCTCTATTTAGGTTTTCGGGCGATAACGGGTTTTCGAATCTATCTCCACACCCTTATTTCTCTTTTAACTTTTCTTAAACGAGATGGAAAAATAAAGGGGGGGATTTCTATCTAATTTATAATAATAATACATGTGACCGTTTTTAAGAGTCGGCTTACGTGCCCATCAAGCTCGATCCATATTCAGAGTTTCACAACCCTACCCGTTTTATATCACACAGTTTAATCATTATTTAACTCATATTTTAGTATTTAAATTAATTTTTTTCGTCAAAAAAAAATTAAAACAGGGAATATATATATATATATATATATATATATATATATATATATATATATATATATATATATATATATATATATATATATATATAAAAGGTTATTTTTGTTTCATTTAAAATGATTATTTGTTTATTATTATTCATATTTAAAATTTAGTAAGAAATGATAATTGATTATTTTTACCACAAATTTTAATCATATATAAAATTTACCTTGAATTTGTTTGTTGTTAATAATAACGAATAAAAAGAAGACCAAGTTATAATTTTTAAAAGGAAAAAAATAAATCAAAGAATTAGCATTTGGGTCGTTGTGAACAACGAACTAGTCTGGTATTTTTTTTTTACTTTGCAAATTATGATTTGGTCTTGCTTTTGTTCGCTATTACTAACAACAAACAAAATTGTGTCAAATATTTTTGACGTTTAGCATGTTCTTCTATTATTCATTTCAAACTTATTTTTAATTTTTTTTATTAAAATAAAACCACTAAACAATTTAGGACTTATTTTTAAATTTTCTATTAAAATAAACCTAATCATTTCAAATATTCACCCTCTTTATATAGAGAATATAATAATGAGTCATGACATTGTTCAAGTAAATAACATCACGAATAATCAACTTTTAGCGAATCAATTATATTCTTCATAATATTCAGTAGCATTTTTTATAATTACTTTTCACAATTTATAAAAAAATTAATCAATTTTCAACCCGTCTTGTATATAACCATCTCATGGTGAAACGAGCTTAAAAATAACCGAGTACAATAAATTTGTAATTTTTTAGACTATTTAACCCTATATGAGGAATATCTCACGGTGAAACCGTCTCATACATAAATTTGTGATTTTTTTGGTTGCCTTTAGTATCCTTTTACCCAAAAAAATAACTTGGTACAATAAATTTGTACAATATGCTTTAATTTGCATTGTTTATGTTAAAAACCAAACATTACAAAGCACAAAATTCATTCAAAAATGATTGTATCCCTCATTTCTCATCAGTAGAGCCAGCACAAAACAACAAAGTTGCCATTCCATCTGAAGGCAATACAGTTAGTTATACAGAGTACTGTTTCGTACATAAGCAATCATTTCAAGCACATTTACATTGATTCTCCTTGTCTCTTCTTAGGCATGGCAAGGACTACCGATTACTGAACAACAGCAGCGAGTTTCCGTCGATCTTTGACGTCTCTCGAACTATCAAGTAAAAAAAGTTAAATGTTAACTCATCTGTATTGTCCTAGGCCTAAAGTCGGGATCTTGTCAAGCCCTAAGAAAAAGGAAATTAACATTAGACGAGAAGTTTGGATCGGAATGATAGCTTAAAGTTTCGGAAGACGACATAGAGCTTCAAATTGACCTAATAGTGAGCTCGGCTCTAAGATGTAGGATGCCGTTGATGAAATATAGACTATCATCGGCCATGAATGAAGTCCATGGTATGCCAAAGAGATTTCGATAACCTACTGCCTTACCCCCCATAAATGTGTAGTTCCCTTTGTATTTGCTTTGAAAATCTTCGGTGGGCTTCGACCTAGCGGCAAACTCGTAGTCAACTGCAAATGAAACCGAGCCTTTCTCTTGCATTCCGAGGAACAATCCAAAGCAATGGAAGGAGCTTTGCTGATCCATGTTGCAATGCGCTGAAAGGAAGAATCCTTGTCCACCTAAGTGAAATGCTTGAGAATATACTCGACCTGATGGGAATAGATTTGCACACTCCTCCCGCTTCAAATCCAAGTATACGACACATTGCGGACGAGGAAGTTCGAACTCAACCACCTTAACAGGGCGATACTTGTAGGCACGTTCCAAAAAGCGACGATTTGTGGAAGCTGATTCTTCAGCGGCCAATATCCGTTGCCGGTGTGGGGCTTCTGCCTTAAAGAAGAGCGCCTCTAGGACAAGCTTGGATGACACTTCGTGATCAAAGTCTGGACAGCTAAGAACCTTTCTCAACTTACGGCAGGTCATGTATGGAAAGCGGATAAATCGAGCAAGGCGGGTAGCCAGGATTTCTCGGCGTTCTTCGAGTTTAGGGTACTGCGCCCTCGCCCACTTTAAGACAAAGTCAAAAACAGCATCCTCAGATGCCACCTGCAAATCATCGCTGGAAAGAACAGCCTCAACTCCGGCAATGGGCAATGCCATGACCTCTTCTTGGAACCTTCAAATAGAAAACCTCACATTAGACACTTCGGTGATAAAGGCTACCAAATGATCACCAGGTAAGGAAGCAATCCCAAGATCAAAGACGGAAAGAAGATGGATACCACAGCAATTTAGATACCTTTATCAAAACAAAGAACTGAATCACCTAGGTCTACATTTTTTGAAAGTCATGAGAAACTTACTTGGTAATATCCTTGTAACGATCAGCAAGGTATTGCTTAGCTGCATCTGTCAACGGTTGAACTGCTTCAGCCATTAAAACACTGGATGGGAGATCTAGATAGAGTAGAGCAGACTCGGGGGTCATGGGCAAATTACGCAATAAACGGCTACAATATCTCATACATGAAGCAACTTCAAATTTATCTGCAGCCATTAAAACATCAAGCAAAGCGGGGGCTGTGTTTGCAGATAAGGTGTTGCTGTACATGAAGTTGAGAAGTTCCATTAAAGCAGCTTCCTCTGTCATGTTAAAGCAGCAGCTGTGAGTAAACTTATTCAAAAAGAAGTTTAGTTCAATTAGTGACCATTACAAGTTAGGCATAACTTCATCTCAATGTCAGTTGCAACAAAAATCCTTTGGTTCACAACAAGATGTTTCACCAACAATTAGCATAATATAGGTACAAATATACAAAGACGTGTACACAAATTTCAGCAGAGTTGGTTAAGAAAACACAATAGTCAATATAATTCAGGCTAAAGAAGATCAAGAGAAGTTTGAAAGCATACCAGATGCATTAATACGTAGAGTCACATGCCTCTGTTCAGATTCCCTCATACCATTTGAAAATAGCTACACCAGCATAAAGAAACAAAAAAAATGTGTCACCAATCATGACATTCATAAATAGATCTCCATGTGTATCATAAAGAAAGCATTCAGCTACCTTGTAGAAAAAAGGACTTTTGGCCGCTAAGATGGGAGAGCTGATATGCAATGTTTCAACTCTGACAACTGTTGAACATTCCATACTCCATGATGAATCATTGCTATTGGCTCCTTCATCTCCTAAACAGTCACAAATCAAGCTCTTAAACACAACCTATAGTGTGTCATAAAAATAGACAAAAAAAATGCATATTTATCCTCTACAAAG
Organism: Amaranthus tricolor; assembly: GCF_026212465.1. Taxonomy (NCBI): domain Eukaryota; kingdom Viridiplantae; phylum Streptophyta; class Magnoliopsida; order Caryophyllales; family Amaranthaceae; genus Amaranthus; species Amaranthus tricolor. The sequence continues at coordinate 1,236,322 of NC_080050.1, read as the reverse complement.
TGACCCACAGGAAGTATTAAGGAAATAAACTTTTTGACATTCAACTTAGATTCTTCAGAAAGACAAATATCTTATAGGAACTGAGCAACTGCTGCATGCTTCAACTACGTAGCCTGCATGATATGCACGACGGCAATAACCACTGGTTAGCTTTCCCTTTTCCATGGGCAGGAGTACCGAGGACCATGGATGAAAAAGTGCTCAAGAGAGATGTTTACATTCCTAAATAGCAAAGACATTGGGATTTAATGATATTTTAAACTAGATTCACAAGGATTCTATATGGTGTGCTAGGACACAAAAAGAAGCTGAATTATATCTCAGGGTAACACCACCTTGTCTTAAACTTAAAATGGAATCAATTGGGCAGAAGGGTGACAGGAATCGAGTCAGCTTTTGTAATTCTCTTATCTTAGATATCAACATGGTTGGATAAACGGATATTGCAGAGAACCCCAAAATTATGAGGATTCAATGTAGATCAACAGCCCATATTGAACAGTTCTAAATATCAGTAATATAAACTATCATTGTCAGGCTCCTTCTTTTGGCTTTTTTCACCTTTTCCGATTTTATCTGTTGGTTAGAGTGCGCTTGAACAATATAGCTTATATACTCCTTTAATTATCATTCATTTTTTCCTCTTGCAATTCTCGTACTAACTTCAGAAAATAGTTAATGTTAAAATTAAGAAAATGTGACTTCTGAAATTGTATTGGAGACTTGCATTGAGTAATTACAATATGAATATTAAAATTTGAGATATTAAGAAGTGAATAGTGAATTGAATAGCTTGTAGAATGGGACACCACAAAAGAAATGTACGGAGTATGAATTTTGGTGCTTTTTTGTAAATTTTTTCAAAATTTTTTGATTAAAATTGTAAATTCTGACATCAAGTCCCTGAGATACAGATTTAACAACTAGGCGAGTAGTAAGGGAAAAGGTGCCAACATAACAACGTTTAGGCCAAATAATCCTCACAGCAAGACAGGTCACAGAGAACCACGCCCAAGTTAATGATTTATTAATGTGCATCAATTTCCTGAATTCAAGCTAGTAATTAGCAAGTGTCAATATGTTTTCTTTAAGTAGACACATCTATGCTATTCAAAAACCTAAAAAAATGTGACACCATTGTCAATGGTAAAATTTGACAAATTTGTTATGGGAGCGAGTTGCTTGTAAAAAATCCATTTACTATATATAATTTTCTTACTACCACAAAATATAATAAAAAGTGATAAAATTCTCAAGTAGAATGGAGAGCCCACTAAATTTATTAGCAGCACTAAACAAGTTTATTAGGCTAAAAAATCTATTAGTTAGGTTAAATTTGAATTTTTTGATTTATGTGAAACAAAATATTTAAATGATAAAAAGATAATGGAGGAGGATTTGAACTCCCAACAAAATCCCGACAATTCAGTTCAGATTTCAACCAAAAATAACTCTACTGTCTTTGCTATGATGCAACTTTATACGGTCTAAAATAAATTAAATTTTAAAACTTCAGGGGGCAGAACCCCAACGTGCCCCAACGAAGTTTCACCAATAAGTATAATTAAGCTTTTGCAAATAATTCATTTTAAAGGACAGAAATTGGTGAACAGGAGTTTAAAAATATTCAGGCACCTGAAGGTGATTCTTCAATCATTGCAACAGCTTCTTCGTCATCATTCTCACATCCTAAAACTTCATCAGCGTCGGATTGATTTAAAACCTGCTCGTCAGGACACACTGTAGCATCTGTACCTGATGAAACAAAAATCAATTGTATCAAAAAGACATCTCTTGTTCCGCATTTACTTTTTATTCATCAAGTAAAATATACAACATTACAACCCAGTAATCTAACACATGAATAAGAGAAAATGCAATGTACTCGTCGCCAAGGTAAATATTTCGAGCCTTCACAAAAGGTTTACACAGAAGAAAGCATGCATGGCGACAATAATGATCTAATGTCACCCCGCACTAAAAATCTATCTGCTTTCAAGATTTTTATTCAGTCACACACCTACAGTACTTTCATACAGACCCAAAATGAGACTGTCCTTGCGGTCTTTCATTCAGAATATGTCTTTGAGTTGGGATTATTAATAAACTTTAATAAATAGTTCATCAAATCATTTGCATTTGTCATATTAATGTGAAGCTACAAAGGATGTTTACAATCAAGGGTAAATAGGAAACAACTCTTTGTTATTGGGGTGGTAATGACATGTAATTGTGAGCGATTTGAACCTAAACTGCTCACTCTCGTCCCTTAATTTTCCATGTTCACCCAAGATACCTAAATCATACTCAACGTAGAAAAGAAAACATCAACTTTCAAAATGTCATAAAGTCATGTGCGGTACAGTACACTCCGTGACTTCACAGATCACACCTACAAAACCATTTGTTAAGTAAGTTAGTGGGTGAACTACGTCACCAAGTTTTAGGACTTAGTTAAGCAAATAGTTAAGTTGGTTAGTAGTGGGATGAGAAAGACCCAAATCCTGATTTATGATTGGTTGAAGGAGAATAATCATAGTACTCAATCTGTTGCAAATGATTGGGTGATGTATGCTCGAGGAGCAAGCCCTCAACGCACTAAGGACGAGTAGAAAGTGCATAGGACGAGTTGGGGGACCAAAATGGCACCTATAATGGCAAAAATTGACATACAACTCACATGGACCTGCTTTGCCTATTCGCCTGTGGCCCGGACAAACAGGTTATCCCAGGCATTTTCTGCCAGATTTCGTTGTATGATGTCCCATTTTAATCAAAGCCTTAATATTTCCTATATAAGCCTCTACATGTCCTAGGTTATTTTGCAAGCCAAAAGTTTCATTATTAGCTACCTCTTTTTACTTTATTACTCCCTAAATTAGCCACTCTTCCCTAAACGTATTCTCCATTGAATACTAACTAGGATGGTGGATATAGCCTAATTTAGTGAACCACATTAAAATCTATGAGTTATTGTTATTCATATTACTTTGCAATTCATCATATCCTTGCATTTTTGGTTTAGTTCAAGAATTGCACCTTCAAACACTCATCCTTCCTCACTTTTCTATCTTGCATGTATGATTCCTTTCACCATCTATACCCTCAGCTTGAGACAATCAATACAATAAGGACACTTACTTAAGTCCAAAGGACACAACATCCTGAACATATTTTGGATCATTATATGGAAACAAAACATTGTATATTATTTATGGTGTGTTAAGTAAATAATTATTTATATGGATTTTTAATTGACTTTTGACTTTTACCTTATTAATTGATCAAAAAGTTTTTAAAAAGTTTTTGGTTTATGGCTATAAGCTAGCTGAAAAACTAGTTTTTAAGCTGAAATAAAAAGTCACATTGATTAGTTTTTATTATTGACTTTTGGTTTGTTAGATCTCTTTTTTCTCTAATAAACAATTGACTTATCAACTAGCTTAAAAACCAACAAATACAGTCAACACTAACCAACAACCAACAACAAAAAACCATTTTGCAAACACCCTCTTACAATAAAGAGATGTGGTTTAGAGGTGAAGTGTCTAATTTTGTTAACTAGAGGTTTGGGGTTCAAATCCTGCCCCCTAATTTTTTTGTTTAAATAATTTTGCCTCGAGTCTAAGATCCTCAAGTCATTCAAATGAAGCACCTCCACAGATAAATTAAGATACAATTTTTGAACATCCAAATTCCAAATCACTGAAGTCTGAAAATTTAGAAGTCCACCCGTGTTTTTTTTCATTGATTCAAAAAAAATTCACCTTTTTTTGGGATTAGATTTGGCATTGTTATTGTAATGCCTCTCTATTTTTAAAATATTGGCTTCTCGCCACCGATTTATCTTTCCTTCCTTTATTCTCACTCACAATTCCGATATTTTGGACTGCAAATTATGCACCACAAAACCCCTAAATTCAGTTGTTAGTTAACGGTGACTTGAGTGCACAAATTAAGATGTGCATAGAGTGTGTGCATTCAAAGGTGTGGGTTAAAGTGTGAGTTGAATGTGTGTTTAAGCGTGTTTGTTAATGCACGAAGAGAAGTTATGACTGTATTGATGAAGTCACTTAAACATGGGAATAATGGCGTGTATTATGAGGTATGATGAATGTACTTAATGAGGAAGCTTAGAAGTCCAAGGTGCTCGAACAAGGCACTAGAAGGATGAACCTTGCCTTAAACAAGGCATAAACAAAGAAGACAAACGAGCACCTATGTGGCTTGAGTGAGCACTTCAGCAGCTGCAGTCAGTAGCAGAAGGTCCTGTGCATTTGCTCAAACGAGCAGGGTTGTCAGAAGGGCCTAGGATGTTGTTTTGTGGATTGGAATGCTTGCAACTGTTATGACATTATTAATGTAATACATTAAGTACTTAGACTCTATAAATAGAGAGCTCATATGCTCATTGTAATCATCCACGAAATAACCCTTAAGCCTAAACGCATAGCCTTGATCTTTTCTTCTATTCTCAATTGTAATTCTTCATTGTAAGAGTTCTTGAAACTCTATCATTATAATATAATCAAGATACTACACACCTTTGAGGACGTAATCTATATTGGGTGAACATTGTTAATCTTAGTATTCTTTATTGCATTGTTTATTCCTACACATATTGTCATTTCATTGAAAGTATAATTTATTCATCTAGGTACTTCAATGACATTAGAGTTTGTGTTTTATATAGTTTTTATTTCATCAACAGTCACAAACATTCCCCATCGCATGGCTAACCGAAAATAATCCCCTCACTAAAGTATAGATTCAACTCAAACCCATTTCACAAATTCAAATAGCCACCGCAAAAATGTACTAACAACCACAAAAATGTCACACTAACAACCAAAAAGTTCAATTCAACAAAAAGCATCTCCAGAAATTACACCCTTTTCAGCTCAAACATAATCCATTATAATTTCAGGACCACCTTATAAAAAACCTAAAATAATCGCAATCCAAATTCAAAATGACATTTCAAAACAAAAACACAAATAAAATTAAGAAACAAACCATTATTATTCTCCTCTTTATCAGCTTGAACATCCTTCTTTAAATCTTCCCTCCTACGTTTACGATTACGAGCCCAATCAAGTAAGCTACAACAACCTTCAGCTTCCGATTTCGAATCCGACGGTCCAGCCATAATCTCGATCCGAAGAATCCTGTCTGAAAAATTGCTATCATTAAAAGCGAATCCAAAATTCCCCTCTTTTGGTGACTTATCATCGTATTCAGAATCCATAACTGTTCTTGGATCGAACAAATCTCGGTTCATATTTTTCATCTAAAATTTACAAATTCAAAATCAAATTAAGGGAATTTCAAACGTTGATTGTTTAATTGATTGATTTCTTTAAACCTAAAGGAATTGATTTGATTGTTGTAGCTTGTAAGAGAAAAGAGGAGAAGAACAACAGAAATCTGTCTTCTTCTCTCTCTTCTCTATCTTCAAATTCAATAATTTTAATAAACAAAAAGATAAAATCAGAATTTATTTATTTATTTGTGACTTGCGAGTATATTGGTAATGCTAAAGTTACTGGGTGGTTATCACAATAAGAGAGAGAATAGAGATTTTTATTTACGTGGCAGATGATGATTGGATGAATGAATATAGCCGTTTAGGTAACTTGTGAGTTGGTAAGAATTGAAATGGGGGTTTGACTAAGGTTAGACAATATGTCAAAATTAGACATCCTATTAATTAATTAATTAATACTCCATACAATTAACATTAGTTTGATATGATTTTTTAACATTATTTATCAATCACTCTTAATTAATATTTTAATTTTATTTTAAATGTTAAAATATAACTAAATGAGATATTATATGATTCGTTGCAATGTAATATTCATCATCATCTTAACCCAGTGTATCCCGCCCATAATATTGTAAAAACCTAATGGAACAATTGTTGTAAAATAAAGGGAGTATTAGTAAAGATATTTAATTAGGAGATTTTCCAATAGCGTAAGGTAGGAATTTTGGTAGACCAATGGTCTTACGCTCGTGATTGGTTAAACATTATTAACGAATAACAACTAACTAATTAATAATTTTATCGAATATTTTCATTAACAACTGACTAACGAAACGACTAACCGATGAAAACAATAAAAACTATAAGTTGGTTGAAATAAACCAACTAAATTGGCCAATGTATAATTGTTGAGTCAACTCTCAAATCTCAACATGATGGAGGTGAGTTCGATCACCTCGTAGCATACTCCTTGGCTTGCACGTTTGAGAGTGAAGTGGTGAGTGCAAGGAAGTAGAGCTTATGCTTTGGGTTAATCAATGAAGTGATTGATGAGGGTGGATTAGAGTGCCTAAATGATAAGGAGGAACGAAGATTGGAGGGTCTTGAAGATGGCTCGACTGGCCGAGTGTATAGGGCTCGATCGAGCCAACAAGCAGCAAGCACCCAGTGAGTTCTGGTCAGTGGCTCGACCAGGCGAGCAATGGTGCTCGACTTGAGCGACCAGCAGGTCCCTCATTCAACAGTTTCTGTTTCGTATGCGTTTTTTGTGGGGTTTAAGCCCTTTTGACTAGGTTATTCTAATATGTTTTAGGGCTATATAAAAAATCTTAAAACATCATTAGGTGAGAGTGAGAGGGAGAGGCATATACAAGAGAGTAAAACTAGGGTTCACACCACAAGAGTTCTTACTCTTTGTATGTAACACTCCGTATTTTATCAGGTTAAAAATGTAATAAAATAAAACAAATTAAATAAATAAGTATTATTAAATTATATTATTTACATGGACAATTGTAATTATCGGTAACGTGTTTTATCGCGTAGTGTTTTTTTTTTGAAAAAAAAGAAGAAATAAATAAATAAATAAATAATAATAATAATAATAATAATAATAATAATAATAATAATAATAATAATAATAATAATTAAAAAAAATAAAATTAGGGGAAGGGAAAGGGTGGCCGGTTGGAAGGAGTAGGGGAGGAGTCTTGTAACTCCTCTCATAAGTGTGCATTATGGCATATTTAGTTCATTTCTTAATTGCCTATTAATCCTATAAGCATCATTTGAATTCTTCACTTTTCTAATCTTTCAAGTGAACATAAAAATTCAGAAAATTTCTCCTCTTTGCTCTCTTGTTTCGGCATCTCAAAGAAAAAAAAATTGTTGTTCCATCCAATCTTTTGATCAAAAAGGTAAGTTTAGTTGAATTGTTAACTATAGATTTTATATACAAGATTTCTAAGATGAATTATATTTTATGTATGATGATATCCAATGACTTTTAGGAGGATTGAGTATTATATATATATATATATATATATATATATATATATATATATATATATATATATATATGTATATATATATATATATATATATATATATATATATATATATATATATATATATACATATATATATATATATATATATATATATATATATATATATATATATATATATATATATATATATATATATATATATACATATATATATATATATATACATATATATATATATATACATATATATATATATATATATATATATATATATATATATATATATATATATACATACATATATATATATATATATACATACATATATATATATATATACATATACATATATATATATATATATACATATATATATATATATATATATATATATATATATATATATATATATATATATATATATATATATACATATATATATATATATACATATATATATATATATATATATATATATACATATATATATATATATACATATATATATATATATATATATATATATATATATATATACATATATATATATATATATATATATATATATATATATATATATATATACATATATATATATATATATATATACATATATATATATATATACATATACATATATATATATATATATATACATATATATATATACATATACATATATATATATATATATATATATATATATATATATATATATATATACATATATATATATATATATATATATATATATATATATATATATATATATATATATATATATATATATATATACATATATATATATATATATACATATATATATATATATATATATATATATATATATATATATATATATATATATATATATATACATATATATATACATATATATATATATATATATATATATATATATATATATATATATATATATATATATATATATATATATATATATATATATATATATATATATATATAGTTTTCTCTAATAATCATTTAATAAACTTTAATTTGTTAAATAGATTAAGTTATGTTTCTTTCAAAAAAAAAAAAAAACTTCTTGATCTATATTCTTTAACAAAGTTTAAATTTGTTATATGAATTAAGAATTAAGTTTATATTGATATTTAAATTTCTTTTATGATTTAAATTTCTCTAACTAAATTTCAATTTGTTAAAAGAAATTTAAATGGTATGGATCAGATAATGTAGTCATCCAAAAATTTATAAATTTTTTAGCAAAATTTAATTTGCTTGAAGGACTGTGTTTATATATATATGTCTTGATTTAAAAGAGTGATTTGGTTTTATGAATTCTCTACAAAATTTTAATTTGTTAAGAGAATTAAATATTTAATTTAATTATCATAATTTGAAATTTTAAGTTTCTTGAAGGATCTTGTGGATGGGCATGTTTCTTTTTATTTGATGGCTTTTATGCTTTGTTGATGGGGTTTTGTGTATTAATATATGTGTGGAAATATCAGCTGGTTGTGTGATAGAAAAATTTGTCTTATTTGTTTTATCTTAGTAGTTGTGAAATTGGTCTTGTTAGATTTATTTTGTTCATGAGATTAAAAGAGTTAATAATTTGAATAATGTATATATATATAAAAAAAATAATAATAGTAATAAGAATATAATAGGAGTTTCGGACAGCAGTTGCTGCCTCGGTATTGGCGCCGATCCGGAAACGTTAGTCGTAATCATTGTTGTTTTATGTACCCGATGTGTTAAAAACTCGTTAAACGCTTAAAATAATTAAAAATAGTAATTGGATGTTAGAAATTATGAAATTTGGTACCCAAGGTAATTCACGCGTTCCGGACACAATGGCGAAGTCGGATTTTCCATTTGAATTTTCTAAACTGTCCGAATTGACCATTCAAGTTTCTGGTTAAATTCGAATTTTTGGAACTAGTAAGATTTGGGTGAAACTATTTTTAAAATTATTAATTCCTAATAGCGTCTTAATGGTATGGAGTGGATTAGATGTGTAAACACGTTCTAATACGTGATTTTTGTGTGTGTATGGTGTCTAGGACCTCGATTCATAAGAGGGTGAAATTCCTATCGTGATTGAACTTCGTTTTGTTTGCAGCGCTTCAAGGTACACGCTTAGACCATACTGTTTATGTGATTGAACCTGCTACGTGTTGTCACACGACGACTAGTAGGTTGATTGCAGGTGGGGACTGGAGTGAGGGCTCGACTTAGAACCCGTAATCATCAAGACTATGTTTCCTTTTTGTGATAAGATTATGAGTAGAAATAACTCCGAATTATGTAACAAGAGATTGTGTTGGTTTCTTTTCGCTTGAGGCCATTAGGCTCTCGAGTTGTACGTAAGAACTTCCGCTGACTTGTTTCTTTCGCTTTGGCACTGTTTTCTATTTTAATTATATTTCTTTAACGACGGAACGTTGACGATCCTAGAGGAGACTTTTCTCTAAAGTCCGAAGAGTGAACCGGAATTCGTATTTTCATATGAATTTCCGAGCCACTTAAACCGGGCTGTTACATTGTATTTGCATATTTGTGAGAGATTGGAGAAAAGGTTCAATCTTTGCTTTGGGAGATTGTTCTTAAAGCTTTGTAAGGTGAGTCATTAATGTATTCTTGCTTATATTAATGATAAGATACTTTGTTTGAGGGGGAGGTATTATTAGATACCTCATATATTGTGTTTGCTTCTTCCGTTATTGTGCTCTGTTTTTGTGGTTTACTTTGCATTTATTTTGTTTATTGTTCTTCATCAAATATCATAGTCCATTCCCATCAATAATCAATTGTTAAACGGTCCTAATAATATTAATATACACTAGTAAATTTATACACTTGATTTTGACTTTCAAATCTTTAATTGATTAATGAAAAAAAAAAACTTAACGTGGTTTTAAGTGTGACCCTTAGTCTTGGATATTTATAATCTCAAAATTGAGTCTTTGTTGCAAACTTTTTTACCTAAAATAAACTATAATTAGATTAGATTGTCAAATTGATACACTTATGAGCATATGATTATACGATTTTCTAAAAATTTTCATACCAATTTGTAAGAGCCATAAATAAAGCCATTAGAGGTTTGAAAGAGAAACGAAAGAATATCCATTTGGTAAAAAGAATTAAATAAGAAGTTTTTGTACTTGAACATTGTGATAATTTTTTATTTATACTATAAATAAAATATTACATTTATGCCATAGATACTAAATATGTGTTAGAGTAGCCTAACGAATGCGGAAGTGTGCGCCTAAAAGTGATATAAAGGTTAATAATCATAGTTTGAAGGTGCACTAAAGAAACATAGTTATATATGCGAGTATTATGGTAATTTAAACTAGAAAAGTAATGCAAATATTAATACCACGATTTAAGGTGGATCACTATTAATTAAGCTACATCGACCAGCTAGTGTATCATTATGTGTTTTTAAGGAATTTAGGTGCTTAAAAGCTTATTACAATATTAAAGAAATTACATTAATGGGGTTGAGTGTTTGTGAGTTATACATTGAGTAGAGAATTATATAAGTGTGATAAGGATAGAGAATGAGAGGCTCAAGCTTAAAGCTTGAATCTACACAATACAACAATAGAAATAGAACTTATATATCAAAGAAAAAAACAAAAACAAGTAAGCAACAGGCGTAAAACAGAGTAGCCAAGCTGCAGCTGGCTTGACCTGGGCTAGGTCGAGCGGCTGCCAGGAGTTGTTTCTAACTCCTTTTACAGCCTGTGCAACAGTCCTCTTAATCCCGTATGGTCCTCTCATTGTACCCAAAGCATCTACAGGTGTTGTAGTGTACTAATGCCTTAATGATCAAGGCCAAAATTCACTTCCACGCATTCCGCTACCTCTATGCACACAATGTGTGTGTACTACTTCAAGTACATGAATGTCCTTTTTACAATTCATCAAAGTACATGATCAAGGTCTAGTAACTAAATTGTTACTTTTAACCTTTGACAAAATTCTTCTACACTTCATTAGTCATGTAACATATGATTTAATGACCCGTTTGATAGGTGGTATTAAACGGTGGTAATGGAATGAAATTTAGCGTAATTTTAGTTGACAGATCTCTTAGCTACCTTGATGGCAATGCTTGTCAAACTTCAATCATCTCATTTTCTTCATAAATTTCATTCTAATGCGTTACCAATAAAAGAGATGGTATAAGGTGGTAATGAATATTAGCAGGGCTGTCCCTAGATATTTTGGGGCCCTAGGCAAAATAGCACATTGAGATCTTTTTTCTTTGCAATTTATCATCTACATGGACCCTTCTACAACCATTAATTTTTCTTTTTTGACCTAGGGCCCTAGGCGATGGCCCTTTTTGCCCACCTCTAAGGCCGGCCCCAAATATTAGTACACAAAAAAACATTTTTATGATTGAAGATTCATTATCATGAGAATGACATGGGACTTTTGATGAAATTTTACACTACAAATTATTTTCATTACCACTAACCAGATAGACCGTAGGAGTTACAAAACTTAAGTCAAACTTCTTTCATGGAGTTGTCAATTCCTCCTTAGATTGATAATATGGCTTAATCATAACCATATAATCCAACCATTGATGATGATCCAAATCCCAAATCACTTGTTGATAGAGGTGATGATGATCTCTATTGTATTATTGTATTCTTGCTTTGTTTGTTTGAATCTCGATTGTGTGCTCTGTTTTTCTTGAGCTTCCTTACCTTCTTTTCCATTTGAGCGTCAAATCTTTTTTGAACATATGATGTATTAACTATTAACTTGAAATTAGAAGTCAAAGACTATTTTTAAATTTTATACTACTATTCTAGTAATTTACAACACTAATTTAAAATATTAATGATTGAAATTCCAATTTAGATTTATAATCTGTCGTTTAAAGTTGTACAAAAAAGTCTAATGTCGTATTTATTTAATTATCTATCAAATACAAATTGACTTTTTATTTTTTATGGAAATGTGAGAATTTGATAATAACAAACAGAACGATTGAACCGCATAGATGATTTTAAAAGGGAATTAAAATATACGAATGAGATTAAAAGAATATGATAGTAACCATTTACAAATAAGAAAACGATACAGAATGAGTGAGACATCAAAATAGAAAATGATACAATGAAAAGGGCAAAGATTATTTCTTAATGCGTTTCTTATACCGTGACGTATAAAAACTACCTTGGCATTGTGGTTTTAAGGTTTTTCTTTGGCACCCTTATAATATAAGTTTAACTTTTATTATCGAATGCTAGTATTTGGTATAATAGTTGATAGAAACAATATATTAAAAAGAATCAACTATTTTTAACAAACCGATCTCAACAATGACTTTACAATCAGCTTGTTAAACCAATTATAATATTGATCGTTCCAATCTGCTACTAACTAATAGTGGTTTGCCATACCCATTAACATTTTTGATTAAGAATCAAATTTCCTTTTTTGGAGTTTTGGAATTTTTGTAATGAAGGTTGGCTATAATTTATAAAAAAAAAAAGGTAAATTGTGTTAACAATGTTAGAAAATGTTTGAAGAGCACAAGAGCTCCCTTCACTCCAAGAACCAAAAAGTGAAGGCAAACCTCATCTCCTTGTTCATGCCCACCCTTTAAAGCTAGTTTACACTTATGTTCAGCTTTAATGGGTATTCATGAACTAGCAGCTGTAGTTTTCACCCCCATTCATTTCCTTTTAGTAATGGAGCTAGAGAGCTCTTATACATCCATTATTCTTTCTTCTAAAGATGTATAAAAATGAAACTAAAAGTTTTTATCTTTATTTGTTAATTATGATGCATCATACATGACTCTCTTTATATAGTAGATATGAAAAATTACTCGGGTTCAAATGACTCATTGAATCATGTGTAACTTTTTACTTATGTGAAGTTACATATGACGTTTAATACCAAGGGTCAATCAAAAATAACTTTTTTGTTAAATTTATTATTAATAAGGGTAAGGTTGCATAGATCTTCCTAAATTACATTTTAGGTGGGACCCACTTAACGAATTTAGGATAATGAAATGTTTGTGGTAAGATCCAAATGAGCATTCTTTATAGTATATTCCTTTCTTCTATTCTAGATCAACTATTGCATTTTCTCAATAATATAGTATTATTGTCCTTAGAAATTAATGAAGATCCTCTCAATTAGTGCTATGGATTCCTTTGGGATATGATTGTGCCTTCCATCCTGTTTGAGATGTGAAGAGAAAAAGCAGAATTCTGTTGAGTATGGAATCTGGGGTGATTTATGATCGTCATCAAAATATGCCTTATTATCGTCATCAAAGACCTGATTTGAAAATCGAGATTTATATTTGAAACGGATTATGATATTGGTAGCCCGTAGCCCCAAACGTATAATGCGTGTAATGCACACTCATGCGAAAGAGCATGTGACATGAATGACACACACACTCGAGAGCGAGACACATATTATGAGCAAGATCGAGAGATCATTAACGAGCCAAATCGAAAGCATTCGGTTGTGCAGTCCATACTCATGGGTCGTTAAATCATGCACGTTTGAAGGTTGACATTCTCGAAGGAGTTATAAACAATTGTGATTCTTCGAGGATGATTCCGACTTCAGGCTCAAGCATAAATCAATCCTTAAAATAGAAGCGACATATTGAGTTTGTAAATGAGGTGAAAAATTCATCGAGGAACAAAATTTTGCTTCTTCGAGCTTTTTGATCAAATCCCTTCACGAACGCACATTACCTCCACACTTGACACGGCGTAGAATACTCCATAAATCTCGTGGAAAGAACGTTTCAACGTGCGATCAATTGTGTTTTGCTTGTTTCATGACGGTTCATGAAGTCCCACTACGTGGCCATCAAGACAGCGCAGGGCTGCGACCTACATAAGGCAACAAACTCCGGAAATATCACACGATTTGAAGATAATAGAGCATGAAAAATCACAATGGCATGGAAATCAATGGAGCTTAGAAATGACCTTTCCATGAATTTCATGTTTGATGGGGCCATCTAGCTCTGCTCCGAGTTCTATAAGTTTCATGACGGTGTAGTTGATGTCGGTCACTGTGAAGGACAGGAGAGACGAGTATCCCTTTTGAACGTGCTCACTGTAAGCCAGCCTTAGACATTGTTAGATAATCGCCAAACAGTATCAACAAATGTATATTAGTAAAATGTTTGATAAAACACGGGCATACACATAGAAAAAAAAATCGCGGATGTCATTGTGGGTTGCAGCTAGAGGTGTTCAAACCAACCAGCTGACCCGATATTTACCCGAGCTTGGAACCGAATTCGACTTAACCCGACTTCAAAATGAATTTAAATAATGTAAAAATCAATGTGAATACAAAACCCGAGTTTGAACCCACCTGGAATACCTGACACGAAATTGACCCAATGACACGAATGAACACCTCTAGTTACAGCAATGGTAGGCTGGTAGCAATGTCACAAAACTTCGCGGTGTTATGACTCATTCATAGACATTGCAATATGAATTCTTGACTTGAAAAAAAATCTTTATTATCATAGTGATTCAAGTTTTCTTGAACATATATATTTAAATTAAAGCTTATAATAGACTTTTAAGAACCTAATACACTTTAATAATGACTCATATGTTAGAATAACAACTTATAATGAGTGTTACTCCATGATTTTGCAATTTCTTGTTGATATCCTTTCTTGATTGAATATTCTTATGACATCTTCTTGCACAATGAAAAGTGCTAAAACATTTAAGAACTAACACAACAATTCTTGAGTAACAATTGTTAAGTGTTATGTACTAGAACATTTCAAAAGAGATTTGGACGAATATTTGAGGAATGTTTTGTCCAATCTTCATGTTCACCGCTCTATTCCTTGCAAAAGGAACTTTATAGTACTATCAAAAGAACCTAAGATGTCTATTGCAGAGTATTTCACTAAGGCGAAAACTATTTGGGATAAAAATTGACGGTTTATAGGAGAAAACTAGGTCATGTCCCATTTAGTTGATGCGAAAGAGCTCTCTGAGGGAGCCATGTTGACAGTCTATAGAAGAGTTGTGCTTTATACACCTCGATAAAATGGTGTTGTTGAGAGAAAACATAGACACCTATTAAAAGACATCAAGAACCTTATTTTTCCGGTCCAAACTCCCATCAAAATTTCGGGGAGGATGTGTTTCGAGTGCTACATATCTCATAAACAGAAATTCCCTTATCCTCTTTGACTCATATCTCACCATATGAAAAACTTTTTGGCACAAAACCAAGCAATACCCATCTTAGAGATTTTGGTTGTCCGTGTTACATGTCTGCTCCTAAAGCAGGAGGAATAAAATTGAGCTTTGAGCATATCCGTGTATCTTCATTGGTTATCCTATTGCTCAAAAATGATACAAACAATCCTCTTTTTCAATTGAATAATTGATCAGCATTGTTTAATGTTGCAATTTACTCACTTACCACATTCACTAATTCTAATCCTTATTCTAATGACAAAATTTACTTACCAGTTCAATTGAAATCCAAGAAAAAAATTTGAAAATTTCACAATGTGAGCAAACAATAAACCTGGAAAATATAGTAAAAAAAAAAAAAGAATTCCACATAGTGCAATTCTGTTACATAATGCAGTACATGTTATTGAGTTTGTGTTAGTGCAAGTGTAAAATCACCCAATGTTGGAGGTGATTGTGATCACATCGTTGCTCATTCCATAGTATATGTAGTTGATGAGGATGGTGAGAATGCAAGAGGAAACAAGTGGCATGAAATTGGTGCTTCAAGAAAACAAAGAGGGGGTAGCACACAGGCTACCTTGAAGAAGGCGTTAAGTGCCTTGAACAAGACAGCGTGCAACAAATGCTAGAAGAGTATGATGCAGTGTGCTTGAACGAGCACAAATAGGTACTCAAACGAGCACATGCTGTCAGAGGCCCTGATGCGTTTTTTTGTTTTGGGTGCGAGGCTTAGGAACGTTATGTCTTTTGCTAGGATGCTTTTACTAATATTGTGGGCTACATATAAGGCCTAAATTAGTATCAAAATAGAAGTGTGGTGGCTAAGATATAGAGAAAAATAGAGTTTGAGAGCCTAAAGTGTGTCTCCCTTGTATCAGTATGAAATCTCCATCAAAGGAGTAAACTTTGAGCTCAAGTGTATGCGTTCTTAGTTTGTGAGTGATATTTCATTATTGTTATTATTATTCATTAATGAAAAATTTTCTATTTTGAGAGGTAGGTGTTCAAGACACCATTTATATTGTGTGTGCTTCATTCATCAAAGCATTCATCTTTTTGCTTGTGTGTGTCCATACTCCTTTTACCCTTCTTCTACACATATTCTCATCATTTGAGGGTACAAGATCCTTCCCGTTCAATTTGTTATGAAAAATTTCTATTCTTCATAAACTTATTTCTTCAAGCATACATGTATATATAGCCTTAGACAAACATTTTGTAATCTATCTCTCTTTTGGTGAATATACAATTTTCTTCATCATCCTTTCTCCTTAAAGTTTCCTTATGCATGGCACGGAATCTCCATTCTATACCTTGTTCTTGATCCTTTAATCCTTGATTTCTAACTCTAACACAAAAGATACTAAAATCTATGTTCCAAGAAGATAATAGCAGCCATCCAACATGCACTTGGTCTCTCAGACTCTTCTTTTTAGGTCTATAGGCTCTACTACACTCTCACAATGGTACAAACACCTTGACACTTCTTTTTGAGCTAAATCGTGGGAATAAATTCATAAAATTTGTTGGTTAAACGTTAAACAAATTCGTGTATAACATGAGTCCCAATCCAAGTAACATAGCCGAACCTAAGGCATCTTGCATAATGTTCTAATACTTTACGATTCTCAAACCCGAGCTTAGCTCGAGGGACTAGCCTGTGTAGCCAAACACAACCTAGTAAGATCAGAACACAATTATGTCCTCAACAGCTATTGCTATATTTCTGACATTTGAAACAAGAGAAAAATCCAAAATCTTCCATTTCAACAAATGTGACCTTATGTGTTACATAGCATATCCTAGGCCTCAACCATCAGCTTAAGTTTTAAGTTTTTGATTGAGATGGTTCCTTGACATGGTATCACAACAACGTGACAAGAGGTCACGGATTTGAATCTCAACCACCCCTCAAATTCAAGTGGAATATTTTGCACCAAGTACGAGGAGGGCCTATGCTGCATCCACGAATTCAATTGATCAAATTGGAACATATTTTAGATTCAGGTCATCAATCATAAACCATAATTCATCATTCTCCACCCCAAACAACCTCTAAACAAATTAAAAATCATCCCAAATAAACCCAACTCAATACCCACCAAATCAACCCTAAAATACTCAATTTTGACTACACAAAACGATTCAAATTGTAATGTTTCAAAGCATGATTGATGGGAAACAAATCAAAAGTTCAAATATTTCTGGGTTTAAATGATATACACTGATTGAATTCAAAAAAGAAAGCATAGTAAATGGGTACCTAGAAGAGTGCAACAAAGCAAGCTTGAAGGAATCAGAATGAAGCTCAGCCCAACGAGGAGTACATACATTGACAGTGAAACCCAAGCCTTGAGAGTAAAAATTGGCAGCTTTGGGCACATCTTTGTGAAGCTGCATCACCCATCTGAATACTGCTCCTCCCATCTTTACTTTGGTGTTTGGAATTGGAATGTGCTGAGCTTTGGAAGGTTTTCTGGGTTTTGATTACACTGTACGCCGATGGAACCGGAGGGCCATGTCAGAATCCAACCCAGAATATGGTAAGCGTCAAAGTGGTACTTGGCAAGTTTCGAGGATCGAATCTTAGCTAGTCGCCCCCCGCCAAACCAATAAAAACGACTTAGAGCAAGTAACGTTTTTTATAAGCAAGTTTCTGAGATTAAATCTCTCTTAATTTTTTCCGGAGTGATTCTTCATGAAGTGAGATTAAAAGATGATTCGTTAAAGAATATTGAATTTTGTATTAGTTGGAGTAATAATCGTCCTTTATAGTTAAAGTGTTGGGATTGAATTTCAATTATTTTTTTTTCCCTTAACCTAGCCTATAATCCCAAAAACAAATATGGGTGATTTTTCAAGAGGTGTGAGTAAAAGATATGAAGTATAGAGCAATTAGAGAAATATGTAAATTAAGAATATAGTCATAACTTAAAATTTATGTGGAAATTTTATATAGCGATCTTGAGTTTTTAGCTTTTCCACAAATATTTTTTAAATCTGCTTGATGACTTTGAGCTTTCAACTTTTCCATGTGGTTGACAAAATGTTAAATTTATTGTTATATTAAGTACTTATTTCGACTAAATTTTGAAATACATAGTCAATTAGGATGATCATTACATTTGTTTTTTGAAAAAAATGTCAATTACGTTAGGTAAAAATAATTAACAAAAAAAATTCCCTTTTGTCTACGACATAAACACAACATAAATTGTTTGGTTAGTTGTGCTTGAACCTATTTATACAAAGCACGTTGGCACGACACATAGCACACTAGCATGGTGCTGATGAGGACGATCTCCCATGTTGATTTGTTATAGCTCATGTCGTCATATTCATATATTGAAATTAAAACTTTAACATTATTGTTGTGAGGCATAATACGTTTAGTTTCTCCCGTGTCTTATTCAGGCCAACTGACAAAAGAAAGCACAAGTACACTATTTGCCTAGAGCTTACACCAATTGTTCATACATCATATAATGTAGATGTGTATAAAATGTGGAATAATACAATAACATTCTTGTCAAAGTGTAGCAAAATTTCCCCTAGGTATCATCCCAACTAGAAGTATTCACAATGCATATATTCCTGCATAAGCTTTTGTTAAGGTGCACCTCAGGAATCCTTCGATTGAACGTTTCGTCCCTCCAATCTTGCTTCTAGAAGCCTAGCCTTCAACGTGCTCTCCTTGCCGCCTTTAGACCATTTTGAAGAAGACTCGGAGATTTCATGGTCTTGTGAACCGATTTTGGACTCCCAATTCTTCACCGGACTAGCAAGATCGGCTAACAAGAAATGGCCGTCTGCCAATTCACTCTCTGGATGAATCCTCTCCCCCTCGACCGATGACGAGTTATTCCTTAAGAGATTGTTTATAATACGGTTTGAGTGCCCTCCGTGGCTGCCAAATCGTCGACTCCTCCTGTCAATTAAACCTTCGTCGGCCTCATTTTGAGTGTGACCATTACTTAAGGTCATTCGAGCCATATGTTTTTGGAACCGTGCTTGCAAGCTCGATAAACTACGCCCATTACTTAACTCTTGGCATTCAAGCTTTGCATTATCTGTCTTCACCGATTCTTCGTGACCTCTTTCATCAGAAGAACTTTTTGCGTAAATTCCGTTGGGGTATTCCCCGCCAAGATTCTTTGTCAGCTCAAAACAATTCGACTCGCTATCAATAGATTCATTATCATCCTCATCGACATTTTTAGGGGCGCTTGTTGCTTCGTTCAAGGGAAACGATTCCAATGACTGACGACGAATGCCACTGCCCTTTGAACTTCGGTTGAGCAAGTCAACATCGTCTCTCGAAACCAAAGTTTGCCTGGCTTTTAAGAAAGTTTCTATTTCAGGCCTAAGCTTATCGAGGATCATGCACTTCTCTCCCAAATCCTTGTGCATTTCTTCCACGAGCTTCATCTGCACCCGTTCATCCAACCACGCCTCTGAAATATGAAGAACCAAGTTGTCGACATGCTCTCGGTGAACCTGTTCCTTCTCGCTCCTGTACTTCTGCGACCTAAGTTCGTGCTCGTAGTCTCTTATTCCCATAGCAAACTCATCACATAATTCCTCAAGGAGAATCCGTGCTCGTCTCTCTCTTTCTAGTTCGGTCAAAGCTTCAGAGAAGGAAATTTTCATTTCGGAAATCTCTCGGGCCATCTTGCGATGCAAACTTTCAGATCGTTTTCTTAATTTTCTCTCGTTTTCTAGTTCTTGCTTCACGGATTGCAAGGCGGACTGTACTCGATCTTGATCAAAGTTCCTTTTGACAAGTTTATGCTCCGTAACTTGCTTCATCAGTTCATCTATTACCTGCCTGTCTTTTTGTTTGTCGCGCAACAGATCTTTGATTCTTGTTCGAGCATTGTTTAAATCTGACTTCAGAGCTTTTAGCAGCGACACGTTTGATGTGTGCTGCTCCTCAAGGGACCAAATGCGATTGAGAATTTTGAGCAACTCCGTGGATGTTTTAAGGCTGTAACTTGGATCACCCATTCTCCCCCGGAAATCCAAAGAACTACCAGGAGTAGCAGCGGGATTGTATGGCGTTACCTATTTAGAATATAACAAAAAGTGTGTATAAGCGTACCCGACTAGTTTAAGAAAATGTAAGCTAGATAATAATCTTAGAGCTACTCTTGTGAGGGACCGTCTCTCAGTGAGATGACCTCAAAACAATTAGCCCATATGCTAATGATTGTATTAGTTGGATTATTCAACCCATGTATGGAGAACATCTCATAGTAAGACTGTCTCACACAACAATTTGTGTATATTTTAACATTTAATTCTCGACTTTGACACAATATTCTTTTAGAAGGCTAACACCGATCTCGATTTGTGACTCGGAAAATAATATTGAAGGAATTTAACTACTCATAGTATGTTCAGAAAAAGGCGATCACGACAAAGGGGAGTTCCTTAAAAGGATGTTGATTGGAGGATGCAAGAAGGGGATGACAGGGATTCCTTTCCTTCTTTCTATCATTAGATCTTTCTAGTAAGTTGGAAAGGTTTGGAATGGAAACTTCGCTTTCCTTCCTCTCAATTCATTGTTGGTTAATTTTTTCTATCTTCTTCCCCATAAACAGAGCGAAAACATACAATAATTTTAAGGCCTTGTTCATTTTACATTTTTTCTTAATTTTTGGGTCCAAGAAATTAACTTAATTTATGAGCCGAGCATCGTGCACATGCTTAAAATCACCCCTAACCTTCCGTACCTTTGCCATCCCTCCAAGATTATTAATTTGTTGTCAACAATTTGCCCATTTCTATTCATAAGGGAAATTAACGATCTTAAAATTATTCAAATGCCCACCTCAGACTCCAAGCCATGCGACATAAAATCACGAAAAACCAGGGCAAAGATAGAATGGAACCAAGATTTTACCTCCATAGAACTGCTATAAGTTGCAGGAGACACTGGTTGAATTTCACGTCCATTCCTGTTGACTGATCGATGATGTCGCAAAAGCGTTGCTGCTATATGCCTGTGGAAGCTTTCCGCACTTTCAGGCTGAAACCGGCATAAACAATAACACATTGATCAATTCAATTAAGGAAAATAGGCAAAAAGACTTCAAACTAAATATAGATGTGAACAACATGCCAAAAGTGGAAACTTGCAGTTGGAAATATAATCATAGATTATAAGCTAATCATGGTAACAAAACTTTGATGCATTTTTACTCGGACTCTAGATTTTGCTTCACATACCTGTGTCCGATCCTTGATGCTCAGACATTGGTATGGAACTTAAACACTTCATTTTAGGCGTAAAATTGAATATTTAACGTATCCGACACTTGTACACGTACCAGTATTCGATATCAGTATTCAGTACTTGAGTCCAAGTAACATAACTTGCAATATGTAACTAAATCCATATTTAGGGGTCGAAGGATGGCAGAAGCGTGGTTCACATACCAAAGATCATGCACCGAAGCAACAAAGAAGATAAAAATCCTAAAACTCAGACTTAGGAGTAGAAGATATCATCACTGCAACGAAAAATTAACAAACATGACCGACCCCCATAAAAAACTATTGATCGGGGTCTGAGGAGGGAAGAAAGGCAGCAACTCATACCCATAAAGGAGAGCACGCCAAAAGAGTCCCTCAACTCGAGAAACAATAATAGACACCAATCTGGACATTCTGGAGTATGCAACTCATCTCTGAATAATAGCAAGGCCAATCTAAAGCATGTCCCAGACCCATGCTTGCAATAACACTTAAGTACATCATAATAAATGTTTCACAAGATTAGGCTTGTGACCTAGAATGGCATAATTCAAACTACCTGCATTATACTATCACATACTAGATGTATTTTGCAGCTCAAAAGGGGAATATGAACTCATCACAGGAATGCAAATACACACACAAATTAAGATTCTTTACTCAAACCATTCAGAAGAAACTACACTAACCATTGAAATTCACAAGGAATCAGTCAAACCCAAAATGCAAAACCCATAAAAACTAGCAAAAAAACAACACAAACCCACATAAAAAAATCGAAGTTTTAACCAAATTAAACAATAAACCAAACCCAAAATTCAAAACCCACAAATACCAGCAAAAAACAACACAAACCCACATAAAAAAAATCAAATTTTAACCAAATTAAATAACCAATCAAACCAAAATTCAAAATCACAAAAATCATTCAAAAAAACAAAAACCCAGATTAAAAAAAATCAAAAAATTACCAAATTACCTGATCTTCAGAAGCAATACTATCAAATGGGTCTTCCTCCACAACAGTATGAATCTGCAAACCCTTATTTTTCTGAAACCCACCACCATTACTAACCCCTTTATGATGTTTACTCATTTTAGCAATGGAATTAAGATGAGGTAAAATCTCCCACAAATTAGCACCCAATTGTCTTGCAGTCACTGATGAACTACTCCCACAAAAATTATCACCATTACTACAATTAATACCACAATTATTATTGGTATGAATTTGGGTTTTTTCTTCTCCTTGTTCTTGCTCTTTTTTTTGAATTTTTGGCTCAAAAGACCAAGTAGGTGGTGGAGTACAAACCCCTCCTCTACTTTTCCCAATCAATCTTCCGCGTTTTAACTTTAATCCCAGGAATTCCTCCTTTTCTTCGCTTCCTTTTTCTCTCTCCTCCATTTTTTCTTACTAATATTTTTTCTCCAAAAAAAACCCCACAAAAAATCAAACCGTTGTAAGCTGCTGAAGTGATTATACTGCTATTGCTGATGCCTGATGGATTTTCTTTCTATGAATAGTTCCTGTCCCAGATTTTGCTTTCTTCTCCCATTCTTTCACTGTCCAAAAAAAGTGATCTTTGAAAAATATATTTGTATTAACCCTCTTCTATGGTACTTATTACATTTGATGTTTTAGACTTTTCTAATATGATATTTTATTATTATAGATATTGAATTATACAAATCTAAATATCTGAATATTATAAGAAGTTTATATTATGAAGGTATGTGATTAGTCGATTCAAAAAAGATTTTAATTATATTTTTTCTTATATAATAGCCGCGATATATAAAATAAGTTTGAGTGGTGAATAATGTCAATAATATATCAAGTATTTTAGAACGATAAAATACTAACTAGTAATGCGTCTTTTTTTACTTTGCTACAATAATTTCTATAGAAATGTCTTCTTTAATTTTTTATTTCCGTCAAAACATTTTAACTCTTTTGTAATATAATTCTTATAATTTAAATAGTTTAATTATTTATTAATATTTATATAATATACAACTGTGATAATTTCTAGATACAGTAAACTATAGTGTATATAGTGTGTCTTGTGTTGATTGAGGTTGAAAAGGTTGCAACTTTATGTTGTTTTCATGGTTATTTACATGGGTGAAAATTGAATTTGGGTGCCGTGGAATGTTTGAAGTTTGAACCATAGATGTGTAGGTAGGTATATAGGAGTATATTAGCTAGTAATAGATTGGGATCTTGCTTTCTCTAGTGCAATGAATGAGGGCAACAATGATAAACTTAGTCATCTTTATGTTTTGTTTTAAATTTTAAAAATGCTATGTTATCAACTAATTATGTAGATACTCTAAAATTAGTGTTGTGATATAGTATATAGACTATAAGATAAATATAAGATTTTGTTTGAGAAGCTAAAGGGATCCAAAGTCACGAGTTTGGATTATATTTCTAGGGTGACATGTATTACAATCAAATTTTTAATTCAAATCAATCTTGTAAGAGCGTAATAAAATATATAATATATAGCTTGGGCTATAAACGTTAATGTACGCTTCTCAATTTTCATGATATTTCGTCTTCTAATAAACAGTTTAGGCATTTTCATGATGATTAAATTCTTTCCTCAAATTTCGTATTTTGCTTTATTTTTTATTTTTCACCTAATATATCATTTTCATAAGGCAAACGGAATATTTTTGTAAATAAAAAAAATGATAAATAGAACAAGAATAAGCTATTAAGTCTAACCTTTTTTTAAAAATATACTCCTTGGAATATAATGTTTGCATCATTTGCATTGATATGCACAATTTCAATCATAGAAAAATTTAATTATATTAAGTGAAAAAATTTTAAAAGATGATATTATGAGATCGCATGTTGAGACAAATATGATAATATTTCTCTTTTTGTCAAGAAACTTAGGTTACGTTTGTTTAAGGATGGAAGAGTAAGTCAACATATGCCTCAAAATCCTTTCAGAGTTATTTATCTGGGGTGTCACTCCAAAAAAGCTCTTGACAAAAATATACGTAATAAAAAGGAATGAATAATGTAATTGATGTTACTAATCATAAAAGACATACCTCATAACAAAGATAATGAAAGTGTTTACAAATCCAAAAGTGGTGAATGAGTGACATAGCTATTAATATCATCGCCTGTTAAATTGGTTTTAGAACAGACATGGCCTTTTGCCAGCTGATTATTTTTTGTGAGTTGTTCATCTTTATGCTTAAATTATACGAAAATAAGCTTGATAATGTGGGTCTTTTGACCCTAAAACAAATTCATTTGAGTATTATTTCATGTATTATTAATTATTTTAGATCAAACCCTATTTGTAAATGTTTTATAAAAAGTAAACATTGTGCAAGTAAATATTTTTTGGACTTCTTTAAATTTACAATATATCACTCAAATATAGAAGGATTATTTAAAGGATGGGGCAAATGAGACAACACTAGTCGATAATTTTTAGCTATTATGCAATATTATTACAAGTAACATTGAGGAAGTAATAGAAAAAGGTGGTGCGGTTTTTAATGATTAAGTAAAAGAAATATTTCTTACCATGACATTCCTAGCTAGAGAAATGCTCAATTTATAAATATATTGAATAAATAACTAAATTTGTTCTGATATGTATAGATAATTACGTATCTCTAATTTTTAAATTTGTTATTGAAAATGACATATGAATAAAATGTCACTTTTAGTTGCAAACTTAAATAACAAACTAAATACATGCATATATTAAGAATGACATTCATATGAAAAATCCAAATCAAAATAATTAACTCACCGATTTTATTTATTTCATTCTGCAATTATGATGGTAAAATAATTAGTCAGAATTATATATTATATGGTGTCTAATAATTTGTTGCAATTATGGGTATTTATATATTGGATTCCTTCAAAAACCCATTTGGGACCCTTACCTATCATCTTCAATTGGATTTTGGAATTATATTGATTTATTTTTGTTCTCATAATTATTACTTTGTTTTCCGTGGAGTAATATTGCATATTTGTCGTGAATCAAATATGTCAATAATTGTACAAAGATTTAAAAATAAACAGACTATTATTAAAAAAGAATGAAAATGTGTAGATGAAAAAAAAAAAGAAAATGATAAAATATTTTTATAAAAAAAATTATAATAAAATAAAAAATATGAATTAAAAAAAAAAAGTGTGGCAATTTCTTAAGGTGAGGAAGAATATAAATTAGCTACCCACAATCAAATGAAGTGGAGACAAGCTCCTATGTTAATGCATGGACAAATCACATGTCTATGCTTTCAAAGCAATTATCTTGAATTAAGGCTTAAGACATTGTTTTCTTTATGAATTAGTGAACTCTATTGAGATTGTCCAATTTAATTGAATATGCATGAATAAGTTCATGATATACTTAATATACGTTCATAATAGAAAATAAGAAAAAATATGAAAGAGCTAATTAAAAATTTTCAAAAAATTTGGATGAATTAGTTGGTTAGATAACTTAATAAGTTGAGTTGATTGAAACAATTTATTGATATAAATAAACCAACTTATTACACACTAAGAAAATTAGCGTATTCTCTCATTCTAGTTGCCTCATCAATTCAACTGGGTGAGCTATATGTCATCCAACTCTCTTCTATGCGGGGCCTATCTATTTGAGAGAATATCTCAGTGCGCACATTCCTCTTTGCCCTAATTGGAGAGGGTATGAGTATGGTATATCCACTGCCTTCCTCCCCATTTGGACCCCGACTTATAAGGAATACTGAATCGATGACTATAACATCAATACAACTATTCACGTGACTATATCACCCTCATTTTTGTTTCTCTCATATTCATGTTCTTGTATTTCTTTTTATACCAATCAGTTTTCAATCATCTATTAAACTTTACCAAATACTCTTAAAATCACCAAACAATTTTAGCTGATTAAATTAATCCATAAAATTAACTAATTTAAATAAGTTTATTTAATAAACAATCAACTATCATCTATCAACAAGTGGTTTGCAAAAAATCTTTCAAGAAATTCACATTAACGAGAAAAGGTAATAATACCACATCAAAATCACCTTGTTGTCATAAAAGACAAAACATAGGACATGTCACAAAAAATAGAGTAGTATTATAAGACTTGTTTGTGTTATGGTGTTTGTGGTCCAAATTTTCTTTCTTTGTAGTTTCTTCTCTTTTGCATTTTCCCATAAAGAACATACACACAAATTGGTATTATAATTACTTGAAAACATTTTGTTAGCATAGGCTCATATTAATAAATTAGACCTCTCCATCTCTTGAGAATATTTAGTTTTACCTAGGTCAAAAATGTACTAAGATTTCCTCATCAAAAATCTTTTATTTGTTGGTAATTGTGATCATGCAATTACACATGCGTAATTATTATGGATGTAAGTATGTTTAACAAGATTATTATATCGTAATTTAATTCAGTTTTTAATAATAATAATGATTTAATTTATTCAAAGTATATGATTATAGTATTGGCTGAGACAATATTTTAATTAAAAATACACATAAAAACGTAATCGTGTGAGAGTTTATTTATTCTATTATTTAATCAAAATAAATCTTTTCATATATTTATTTAAATTAAATGAAGTAAATGTTAAAGAATAAAGGGAGTAATAACTTTTGTTGTAAATCATTGATAGTGAGTTTATTTTCCATGTCATGGAGGACATCCTCCAAATAGATTTGAAAAAATGTAAGCTTCCAATGAGAATTAGTGGTTGATTCTCTTAGTTGCGTGAATTATTATGTATTGTTTGGATGAATAATGCTCTCATTAGATGGAAAATTAGAAAATAAAAGTTGACATAAAAAATATATAAACAAAAATATTATTAAAAGGATTGCTAACAATAATGTAAAATAAATAAAATGCATCAAACAATGGGGAATCTATAATAGTAAATTGGGACAGGTCCCACCATAAAATTTAAATCATAAAAAATTTCTTTAAAAAATCCGTATAAAACGTAGAATATTTTAAGAAAAAAAAAAACATTTAATTTTTTAAAATTCATCTTATTAGTTATCATAGTCAATTTCGATGATTCAATGATTGAAATTCTGGATCCACGCAATGCGTACCTAGCACGAGTTTGGTAAATAATCATAAATCCCTTTAATTAAAATTATATAGGTGATATTAATATAAAAATATATATTAATAAAAAAATTAATAAATTGATAAAAATTATTTTATATAAAAAAATTTAATATATTAATTAAACGAAACAGACAAAATAAATTTACATCAAATTGAAAGGAACACAATAAATGGAGTATAATCTACCTAACGAATTCAAGCCACGAGGTAATATGAGATTGCTATTTACAGACAATAAGACAAGCAGTCATGGACCATTTACGATAGGGTTCAGTCTTCCCTACCGTTAGTGGAGTGGAACCCATACAAATTTTCCACCTTTTTGTTTGGTGTTTTGAAGTTTTTAAATTTTATATTCGTATAAATTAGTAAAAAAAATGTTTTATATAATGTAGTTTTTGTTATAAAACTAATTCAATAAAAAATTAAAAGGTTTAGTTGATGATTAAAGACTTCTATTATATTATGTTATATTTACATGCTAGTTGTTTAATAAATTCTCTTGTGACTGCTTGTTACTTGGCCCTGTACTGTACATCTGTATTTTATCTTGCACATATGATGATATGAATAGATGACGGTGATTATAATGGTTTGTTTGGTTGTTGGTATTAAATTGTGGTAACATGATTGATTTATAGTGAAAATCTTCGATAAATATATCATGTCACTCCCATGTTAATAAAACTTTCATCATAAAAAGTTCTTTTGTTCACAAATTTTCATTACAATATAATACCACCATTTTTAATGGCAATGCATTAGAATGAATTTTATGAAAAAAATAATAACAATTAGCAAGCATGACCATAAAGCTTGTAAAGAAAATTTTCCAATTAAATTTACATTAGCTTTTCATTACTATTCCCACCATTTATTATCAATACCCAAATTGGCCGTGAATATACATTTAAGGAAGTTTGTGCTGAAAATAACATATATACAAAGTTAGTGTTTGTTTACAAAGTTAAATAACTTTTTATTTTGCTTCACGTATCCATGTTTGATCCTTGATGCTCGATATGTCACTTAAGCACTTCATTTTAGGCGTAAAATCAAATATTTAGACATATCCGTCACTTGGACACGTATCAGCATTCGACATTAGTACCCGAGTCCAAGTAACACATGTTAAATAGCTAGCTCATAGATTTGCTATGGAGTTGAAGAGGTTGAGGACTATTATTATTAGCAAACTCATGATCTTGGACTAGGAATACTTTGGTGCACAAGAATTCTTGAAATCTAGTTGAGTAAAGCTGAGGATTCACAGCTGAAATTGTTTTAGAATCATATTGCAAGGATTTTATAGCATGCTCCATCCTTTTGAGCATAGTGTAGTTTTGTAAGAAATCAATGATTCCAATGAACAAATATACATTGTTAGCTTGATCATGTAATCTTGATCTTGATCTTGATCTTGTGCTTGATGGACTATCCCTTTCTTCATTGTCATTACCTTTAGCCAATTTACCCATCACCCTTGCTGGAACTTTTGCTCCAAATCTTGTAATATTAGGCCTGTAAATTATTATCACAACATTGTTAAGTTGGGGGGG
Source organism: Amaranthus tricolor (assembly GCF_026212465.1). NCBI lineage: Eukaryota > Viridiplantae > Streptophyta > Magnoliopsida > Caryophyllales > Amaranthaceae > Amaranthus > Amaranthus tricolor. The sequence goes on along the minus strand of NC_080050.1, from coordinate 1,206,850 downwards.
AGGGGGGTTAGAGATACATAAAGTACATAAACTTTACCCTGAAATAAAAAAAGTTACTCCAATAGAAGGAGAACTGATCTTTATGTAGATGGTGAAAATCAAATCTTATAACAAGAGTGAGTGTGGGTAAAACCTTCAGCCTTGGAGTTAGGAAGGTTAGACATACGTAAGTTGTGATCTTACTCTTGTAATAATAAATATTATTTCTATTAACATTTATTTGATTTTAGGGTAAGGATAATCCCACCAATAGAAAGGCACAACTTATGATTTTCAGTTTCTATTAACCCTTGATTGTAAGTATCATACACAACTTGATCATATGAATAAACTTGCATGATATCATAAGTCATATTAATTTCTATATTCCATCATATTTTCATACAATTCTTTGACTCCATCCAATTTTGACAGATGAAAAGCATAAAGCTTAAGATTGATAATTTGTTATAGGGCTTGTAAATAAGACTTATACAACATGACAGTCGACTGCACATAAACTCAATGAGGTTTCTTCCTAAAAGCATAATACTCCAAAAACTATCTGAAAGAACAGTTTGTTGAAGCATCTGACCAACTTATCCTTTCAAGACCAATCTCAAATCACCATTAATTTGGAGCAATCTCATCTTATAACTAGACTTAATTCTAATACTTAGAGAATTTAAATCAAGATTATGGCTAACCTGTCAGATGTAAAATGTGAAAAAGTAGGGTCTCGCCTATGAAAAGTTTCCACAAGTTCAGCGCGAGAATGGTCCATGTCCACTTTTACTTGTCTAGATTCCAAAGCCTGAGGATGGTCAATGCCATTTTGTAGTTGTATAGGATTTTTCAATGAATCTGCACGCATGAAAAAACTAAGGATGTATGATTTATATATTAGAAGTCCAAAATGTTAAATCCATTGCAAGTTAAGAGACTTGTTCTACTCTGGTTGTCTATACAATTATTCGTGTATTATTGATCAAATCAATCATCTTAATTATTATGCTAGTCATCTAGGCATGGGTAAAGCTATGATTGAGCGAAAAGGCCACGGCCCGACTGCCCCCTTCAAAAATGTGTAAAAATGTGATATTCATAAGATATTTCATTTATAACTCTACGTTTAAGTCAAAATATTTGTTGGTGTTGTTGTCAATACATCTAAGTTACTCAAATAGTACCTTAATAGTTTTTTTTACCTCTGTTACCTAAATATAAAGATGTTAATTTGAAAATTTTTTTAGCTCGTACCAATTTCCTGACCTAGAGATAAACTTTAAATGGGCCAAAACAAGCACTATAATACATGAACTTGAATGGAGATAAGTAGATTGAACATTCACCTCGTCTTGGTTCCATATGCATACCAAGTAACAAGCTGTAATCCATGATTCCTTGCTCCTCTAGAAATTTGCAATCTACCTTGATTTGCCTATAAATCAACCACAAGCCTCCTTATACATGAAAAGTTGAGTAAAATAAGGAATGAAAACTGAACGTGATAAAAGGTTAATGGTTTATATCTTATTCATCCGCAGTGGTAGATTTAGGGTTTAGAGTCTTATGGAACACCAACAAATAAATGAAATTTCGGCAGAGTTTTATTTGTAAAATTAACAACTAAAATATTTTTAGTTTATGCAAAATGACATGTAGAAATGCAATAATTTCAAGCCAAAGCCAATGTAATATAAAAGCGATCAATTACATCATCATCACTTCATTTCAAGTGAAGTGATTAGAGTTAACTTTGAGGAGGAATTTAGCTGCATCCTCACTTTAAACCGAAATGGCTTTCGAAGTGATTAGCGTTAACTGTGAGGAGGGACTTAGCTGCATCCTCACTTCAAACTGAAATGGCTTTCGTGTGAGGGATATAATAGAGCATATAACATATGGCAGATTATATGATTGAAATACTTACTCTAAGATTCGATTTCGAGTAGTTGGGTCAAGAAAGAAGCAAAGATCAAATGCAAGATCTTTTAATGTTAATGTATCTTGGCTTCCATTTTTGGTGGCACTTCTTCCTTGTGAAGAGCCTTTCAGATCATACCGTTTGTTTATAAGCAATTCTGTCCGCAATACATTCTCCATCACAACAAAAAAGACCTACAATGAGACGAGGAATTTGATCATCACAATATTGTTTAATTTTAGCTGAGAAACTAGACCTTTTCAAGGTGTCTGTGTCAGAGAATATAAAATATCATGATGTTTCAATTATAAGTTTAAGTTTTTAGTTTGAGTTTTTTTAAACATGGTATAAGCGCTAGCATGATAAGAGGTCACATGTTCGAATCTCAACCACCCCTCATTTAAAGTGGAATATTTGGCGTTAAGCATGAGGAGAGTTTGTGTTATCCACGCTTTTAATCTAAAGGGCTCTCATGTGACGGACGTGTCAGAGTATATACTATATTGTAAGACCTTAACCATAAGCTTAAACTTTTATTGAGTTGGTTCCTTAACGTTGGTTGGTTTAGTTGTCTTGTTTGAACACTATAGCATTAGCTACTTTATTGGTAGTTCAACCAAATAACTGGCCAAAAACCCAGAGTTAACCAACAAAGTGAGCAAAAATGATCAATTTCACAACAAGGCCTTTATCGAAAGCAATTGGTATGTAGAGCTTGTTACCTTTTCACCACCATTACTAGGTCTTGAAGCATGAAGGCCATAATACTTGGCCAAGAGAGAGTTTTCATTATTTAGAATATGATTATAGTAACTTGGAAGCATGTCCATCAACACCTATAAAATGTAAGGTAGAAAAATTACAATTTTCTCTTATCGACTTGTTTAAATTTTAAAATTAGATAGTGAGAATGATGATAAAAGTTTAAGTTATTTTACTAAAAAACGATATCATAAGGTTTTACAAAATTCGATCTCATAAATTATCACAAAAATGAAAATAACGAAGAAAACACACAGTTAAAGTGTATAAAACGTATTATGAAGCCTTAACAACAACTTAAGTTTGCTTAATCTTATGGTTGAGTTAATTCTTTAACATGGTATTAGAGTCATTGTGACAAGAGGTCACTAGTTCAGCTCAACCACTCCTCATTTAAAATGGAATATTCAATGTTTGTGCACTTCCATACTTCTAGGCCAATGGGCTCTCATGTGTGGGTTGTTAGAGTATTATAAAACATAGTACTGTTATGAGATCTCAACCATCAGCTTAAGTTTTTGGTTGAGTTGGTTCCTTAATACACATAACTAAAATTGAGAGTTTCGTTACAATGATGAGAATACTGAGTCTCATTACAATCGTTTAATATCAATAACTAAACGTCCGACAAAAGAATGATGAGAATACCTTAGCCTCAGATTTGCGCAAGGTTTTAATGACGAATCGGTCATCTTGAGACACATAGAAGGGCTTACCACCGCATCCACGATGTGTTAATTCCATAAGTGTTTCATGGTTGCATACTGCTTGCATGTAATCCTCACAGTTTACACCTCCAAGATCTTGTATGTTTCTATAATTACACATAACATTTATATTAGGGCATCTTCGGTGTATAGTTGTCACGGGCAGATAGTTGTTAGTTATCTAAATAGTTATTAAGTGTGGATAATAGTTGTACAAATTGTTAGACATTCCCTATGTTTTTGAGATTTTGCTGCATTTTACTTTTCATATTATCCAACCAATTGTTTCAATCATTAATATCTTTAATTATTTATAACAAAAAATTATTATAATTAATTTTAATAGCCATGTGAATTAAGACGTACTCCTATGTAAAGCAATTTTTGCAAAATGTTGGTGATAGAGTGAGTAATAACTATGTGTAGTTTTTTTTATTTATTTTAAAACACTACAAGTAATTGTTATGTTATGAACTTAGAAACAATAATGTTTTATAAATTTTCTTAACCTCATTAATGTTGTAAATATGACTTTAATTTTATTAATCAAACATATAAAATAAAGTTACATAAACTTAGTAGGTTACAAAATATATGACAAATTCAAATCTTTGCTTAACATACACCAAATGTGAACTTCATCATCGGGAACACCATATATCGAATATAGTAACAAGAAGATTTTGTATGTGAACTTGATATTAATTTTAGGCGAGATGCGCTCTTTCCTAAAACATAATTTCCTCCCTATTACAGTGCTTGGGAATATAAACCGGAAATATGTTCTGTGATACAAAGACTTGCACTAAATTCTTAGCATAAGAAACTTAGATCGATGTAAGAGAAACTTAGATTGAAGAAGAAACGGAAATTACAATCGAGGATTGCAAGTTCTCTATTTAAAGAGCTAGAGAGGATAAGAAATTCAGAAATTATATGTATGTCTCATGTAAATCTCATGTCATAAATAACTTACACATGCCTTCTATATTTATAGAAGAGTTTCCAACCATTCATAAAGTAATATGTTACTTCATGAACCGCAACTTCGATTCACGAACCAATCGATCATAAATCAATACATCCCAATATATTCAGTTAGTATAACCATATTAATCGTAGGTAGTTATAGCATAACTAACAAAACCAAAAAAAAACGAACATTGCGAAAACAATCGCGGCCGCGACCAAGCCAACTCGCAAGCCGCGACCTGTTCTTATACCAAAACAGAAACTTTTGAAATCTTAGGATATTTCCAATCAATTATTAATTTAATTAATTTATTTGATTTAATTAATTTATTATTTCCGATAACCATTAACGTTCTAAATGACAACAATTAATCTACTAATAATTTATTAAACTGATATGGTGAACATGTCCATAATTGAATAAAAAACTGTTAAAATGTGAAAGTCAATTGATATTAATAATTATTGCATTGAGATTTGAGACAAATCAAACAAGATCTCACTTGACTATGTTTTAACTTATAAATTAACAATAAAATACAAATTAAGACCAGTTGATGAACAGTGTCTAAAAGCAACTTGTTGTGAAATGTTAGGAATAGAGGGAGTAATAGTCATGTGAATTATTACTATAAGATCAAAGTAGCTCTTAGAATGTTGTTGGAATTTAATATGTGAAACACTAATTTTGATTTCAAAATGCTATAAGTTATAACATTATATACTTAAATTACTATTTTACTGAACAATAATGTTTGATGAATTTTTTTTAATCTTATTAAATCACTACCATATTTATTAAACGACTGCAACGTTAAATATATTCGTGATTAAATAAATAACAACTGAAATACGAAAGTTAGTGAAAAACCTAAAAAGTGAGGGATTATAATCTTTCCAGACAAATTCAGTGATAGTACCAGCAGGAAGACTGGATGATTTAGGATAATGTATGTTTGTAGTTCTTGCTGATTTGAAACTACGAGGAAATGAAAGCTGTATCCTAAGCAAGGCCATGCACCTGCATATTTAACATATGTATACAATGCTCAAATTAGCATATATTGCCAAAAATGAAAATGTTGCAAAGTTAAAAAAAAACAATTGAAAATAAAAATGTTGACAAACTTATAAGGACAGAGGGAGAGGGAGTATATACTATATTTAATTAGCCACCTTTCTAACTTCAAATGCAACGGTAACGTGACTAGCTAACATGTACAACAAAAGCATTTTATTACTTTAATATGACCAAGTAACTTCACTATAATCGGTCTTTGGAAGGTCGAATATATGCAATCTTACGGTTCTGATAGGAGAACTTGGTTAATTGCGTATGTTGTAACTTGTAACATTTTCAACATACTCCGATACTCATCCACTCTATGGTTTTGGCTAACAGAAGAATCTCTTGGTGAAGATATGTTAAACATTCATAAAGGTGAATTCAAAATACTAATATAAAATGAATTGAATAATAGCCTTTATATGTTTGAGTAACCAATTCTACTACCATTTTTCAATTTTATATTTTACACGATTCAACATTAATAAAAAAGTTTAATCAAATAGTCTATTTGAACTATGTCCAAGGCCTGGTTCCCCTAGCTAGTACGCTATTGATAGGCCATGCACTTATTAAGCGGCATTGAAATTCATAATCTAATGTGTTGTATATGTCCAACTATAAAAAAGGAGTGCATTGTTAACGAACCAAGTAAACCAAAGTCGTTGATTGTTAAGGTCTTATGATATATTATGTATGCTTTAACATGCTCTTTCACATGAGAGCTCATTATGTTAGAAGTGTGGATGCAACATAAAACCTCTTCATACTTGGCGAGAATTTCCCTTGAATTTGAAGGGTGGTCAAGATTCGAACATGTGACTTTTTTATCACACGTTGGCTTTGATGTCATATTAGGAAACCAATTCAACCAAAATTTTAAATTGATGGTTGAAGTGCTAAGATATGTTATATATACCCCAAGAGACATGACTAAAAGAATTGTTTGAAACTCGAATAATTTTCCAATAGAAGCACAAAATTAAGTAAATTGATTTATTTTCAAAAAACCCTTTGAGTGTTGCATATTCCCATAATATAAGTTCATTCAAAACTTAATCTTTCTATAAATGGGGAGAGTCGTATTGCCATTATATTTAAGATTCATTTTCCTTTTCATTTCGTGAAAAAACAAGCAACTTTTACCAAATTTCTTTCTTCATATAACACCCTTTAGGAAAATTAACAAAAGACTTAAAAGCATATAATAATGGATTGCTAATAAACTTGAGCTTCCAATAGTTGAATGTCATACATGATTTAACACATTGCACATACTTGATAAAATATACCTAAAATTTCATAGATAAAATGATACCCATTAAATCATGCATTATTATACAATATATTTTTTGATAAATTGATTAGAAATTTACATTGCTAGGAACATATTAATTACAAATTAGATGTCAAAAGCATAAATTGCATCATGGTTATAAAGAATTTATCAAATTTAAGGAAATTACCATAAATATAATTTCTTTATTTCATAAAGAATATATAATCGACCTCATAAACCAAAATAAATAATTTTAGATGACAAAAATATAATTAATTAATCAAGAACAAAAATAGTTTACCTAAATTTCTCAGGCACCCAATATAAGTGCGACAATTACAAGAAAATCTAGAAATTCATGATGAAAATCAACTAGGTTTCAACAAAAAAAAATCCCTCCTTTTGTTGTCTCTTTGTTCTTCAACCCTTCTATAAAATCAAGGAATAATAGAAAGGATAATTAAGAGATTTAATTTGATTTAACTAATTATTAATTGGGTAAATGGGATTAATTAAAATTGAAAAAGGAAAATTTTTTTTGAAAGGAATTGAAAAGGACAATTTTCATTAAACGTATTTTTTGCCTTTTGTTTTAAGCCATTTTTGTGAAATAAGTTTCCGAAGGGAATGCCTAATGTGCGTTGTTGAATGTGATTTGTTGTTTGTGGAGGGGTCATTGTATTTTACACACCATTTTCTATTTTGATGGTTAATATTTCCTACTTTCTTCAACGTTAAAACGAGTTTTTTTTTTTGGTTGGAGAAAATTTTCGCTTTTTATAAAATGTTTTAAGTATGATTCATCTAGTGTTTCCTTTTCTCGATCTACCCTATAATCATTAAAAACCGCAAAAAAATTAAAGAATTTTCTTTAAAAAAAGAATATATCCTAACCTCACTCCCTTGTCCCTATTTCTATATGTGTTAATAAGACTTCATACTTCGTGCCATAGAAATTGCAACAAGTATATGAAATTGTTTTTTAATTATTTTATTGTTTGGTTCATTTATAATAAGACCAAACATTTAAAATGTGTGGATCGGATAAAAAGCTAAATAAAATATGTAAATCTATATAGATTTGCTTAGCGGTTGAAAATTTTTCACTCTGAAGTTTTGATTGTCATTACTTAAAGAAATATTAACTCCTTATTTCCCGACTTAATAGAAGATTCTCTAGCCTTCCTCCCATCAGCGACAAACCTTTGTTGATTCCCAAAAGAGCTTGGCCCATTGAAAAATTTTGGAACATCATATAAAAGCAAAATTTAGTACAATTATTACAATGGAAAAAAATTGTGAGGTTAGTGATTAAAAGTATGGTTGGTTTTTTTTTTTAATGAATTATTTGGGACCCTTTAATTTGTGGGCTAAAATTCGCCAATGCATGGGATAAAAAATAAGAGCCCTTCTCATACAAATCAATAAAACTGATTATATCTTTTTTGGTAAAAATCTCATATAAGAATTTATGTAATTATTTTTTTGATAGGGTCAACCTTGACTTTGATCATCATGTCATATTTAAATGAGCAATTACTAAGGACGTGTTTTATAGTGTTTTATAGTGAAACTGCCTTTTACAATAATTTGTAAAAAAAAAAAAAAATTGGTCCAAGTAAATTCTCTCATATTACTCATACATAGGCTTCTGGCAGAAAGACCAAACGGGGCACCAATTCAAGTTTAGGACACGTAGTATGACAATTTGGATGAAGTTAGGCCCATAAGCAATGGGCTTAAAGATTTTGATTTGGGGTAAGATTGTTCACAAATTTTTATATGAGACGGTCTCATTGTGAAACATGCCTCATATTTGGGTTAAATAATCCAATAATAGAAACTTTTAGTTTATGAACTTCTAATTTTGAGTCGTTTCATCGTGAGACAGTCTCATACAAAACAAGCTGTTTTTTTAGTTAAATGACCTTGATGGTTATGGATTATAGATAGTGGAGCATCAGATCATATATATATATATATATATATAGTGACCTAAATAAGTTTTCTTCTTATGAATCAATTTGGAGCCATTGCATATTGATGTTTGGGAATCGGGATCCTTTTAGTTACTTGAGTAGACTCAATTTTACCATATTCATTACAATTGTAGATGATTTTAGTAGAACTAAATAGTCCATTACATAAACACAAATTCTTATTTTAAGCGGTCTTACTATGAGATAATCTTAAATTGAGCTAAATAGTCCAATTAAATTAATTAAAATATTTATTTTGGTATTTAAAACATTTATTTTTGAACTTGGGATAAATATAGACTTGTCTCACGATGAAACACTTATACACGATTTTCTTGTTTGTATTGTTGATATTAACGGCCCATTTGGTTGATGGTAATGAAATAATAGGAATGAAATGTTGTAATGGCAATAGTAATGAAGGAATGGATATGAGAATTGGTAATGAAGATTCTTTTGTTTGGTATGCATGACTAAAGAATGGTAATGGAAGATAATATTCCATTGATTGTATTTGGTTGTTAGTAATAAAAAATGGTAATGACTCCTAGTTTCATGATTGTATATTTGTATCTAAAAACATTATTGTATCTAAATTATTCTATCTAATGATTCTTTTTTTAGTAATAATATTTTTTTGGATAATTACATACATTACCTTTTTTTCTTCATTATTTTTTTTCTTCAGCTCGAAACAACATTACCTTATTTTATTACCACAGTAATACTTCATTACCATTACCGCCTAATACCATGTTGTTTGATGGTAATGAAAATGGCCCTTTTTGGTAATTTCATTACCTTATTTTATTACCATCCATTACCATTGAAGGTATCCAACCAACCAAAATTTTCATTACTTAATTTTATTACCATTACCGCCCTCTAATACCATGTACCAAACGGGGCGTAAATGTTATAGAAGATAATAAAAAGTTAGTGTAATTTTAGTAGGAAATTCTTTTGATAAATTTATTTGCATACTTAATCTACTTCAATCAACTCATTTTATTCACTAAATTCATTCTAATGAATTGTCATTTGAAAATATAGTATTAGATGATAAATTATTTTGAACAAAAATTTTTACATGTTCAAAATTTCATCGCAATGGAAATAAAATAATACATTTAAAAAAAAATTCACTACAAATAATTCTCATTATGGCTAATGAATATTAACAATTAAACCAGGCTTAAAAAATTAAAATTGTAAAAATTAAAGATGGAGTGGTAGGTAATAGATGTACCCCAAGTTGTATAGCAGCCTTAGATGATTGTAACTTGTAAGAGGTAATATTAACCCTAAATTAATAAACCTACATCAGCTTGCATGTGGGTATTAATTTAAATATTAATGCCACAACTGATTAATTTTAAATACCACATGCATTCTACTTTGTCCCTTTGTCTCACTTGTAAATTCCGAGAGTATAATAAATATACTATAATTATTTAATTTTTTTGAGTTTTGTTAAATGTTAGTAATATGTGAGAGAGGAAAAAAATAATTTGATATAATAAAGCCGGGAAGGATCTAAACATGCATTGCCAATCATAAAAAAGTTGTAAAAAACATAATTATAAAAAAGTTTTACAAAATATCAAACATGTCAAAAATATATATATATAGCAAAATAACTAAAATAGAGAAGAAAGGAATGTTTTTCAGGAGAATTAAGAGAAATATAGATCAAATGAAAAGATAAGTTTAAATATATACTCAGTGTAGATGATGAAAATTAAAGAATATGAGTCATAGTCAATAATAAAAATGTAGCAGAACCAATAAGACAAACTAATTAAAAAACTATAGCAAAACCCGTAAGACAAAGTAACAAGGTCATCTCGTAAATTTTAGAGCTCCAATGCCAATTGATCTTATAGATCCGATTAAACTTACTATCCAACTAGACAATAGATTTTGAAAAAGAGATAGTATAGCAAAAATTATTAACTTCTAATTTCGTATTAGTTCACAGATATTAAAAAAAACTAATGATATATGTGATATTTTTTTTACTTAGTTATTCTTGTATAAAATAAATAAAATAAGTATAAAAATATATTTTTAGATCGCGATATTATAGATCATTTTGCATATGCTGAAGGGCATAGTAACTAAGGCTAATAAAAGTGTAAAGGGCTAAAGCATGATCTTCCCTTAGGGTAGAGTACCTAGGTTGTGGTCATAGGCCTAGTCAGCTCCCCAAGTTCCCCATTTTCACTCCACTTCCTTTGTGTCCTACCATGATACTAAAAGCTTTAATTACTCTAAATCATAAATTAGTTTACATAACATATATATAATCATAAATTAGTATACATAACATATATTTAATCCTAAACACATGTAAATATATATCTTTAATTACATAATTTTTATTAGTATAAATCAAACAATTCTCCTTCTATCATATTGAATATGTATATTCACATAAATTTAGCATAAAAAAAATATTATTTTAATTCCTTTTAATTTACATCATATAACTCAAAAAAACTCTCATATATTTAATTTATATGGTGCAAATATATGATCTTGCCAATTTGAAATATTCATAGCTAAGAACAATTAAACTTATAGGTTTCTAAAATCAATATTCCCTCTATTCTTCAAATTTGCTACATTATATTTAAAACAATTTTCTTTAATTTATGTAATAAAATTAAATTCAAAGAGACAATTAATTGAAAGTCGAATTTTATCTCAGTTAAAAAATAGATACCAATTTTCAAAATAGACACTAAATTCGATTCTCATCTAGTCATTCTTTCCCCTTCTCTCAACCTACCTATAACTCAAATAAAAAAAGGGAGAGAAATGACTACTCCCTTTGTCCCCACAAAATTGCTCGCCTTTCTCATAGTGTAAATATTATTTGTATTTAAAAATACAAAATACAAGTGAATGAAGAAACAAATGATCAAATAAAACGAGAAAATAAGTTTAATAATAAAATTAAAAAGAAATAGATGAAATTAATTGGGTTCAATAGTTCAAAATATTTATGTCAAATACTATTTAATTGGGTTCACTAGTTTAGATTCAAAACATTTATGTCAAATACTATTTGTTTTGTAGGAAAATTGATTCCTACTAACCGCAAATTACTACTGATAGAGATATTTTCCCATATAACATATCACAATCAAAAATATCACTATCAAATACAAGTATTTCAAAATGAAAGAAATAAGTTTATTATTCAAGAAATAATTTTATTATTAGTAGACATAATAATTGAATATATGAAATGAAAGAAAACCCTCCAATATAAGAAGAGAAAGGTATGAAAGGTATGGCATGCCATCCCATTATTTGACTTTAGAGTCCCCTTCCTTAGAAAGACAAAACAAAATGGTCCCAAATCCCCCAAATACCCATCCATCTCAAGGCACCCTTTAAATCTTTAATTTATTTATTTATTTATTTATTTTTTAAAATGATAAAATCTTTTATCTTGATTTGTGGTTTCAAAATAGAAATTTTGCTCAAAATAGCTCAACAATAGCTGAATTCATCATTTTCCCAAGTTTTCTCAACAAAAAAAAAAGATCTTCCACCATACACCAAATGGACAAAAATAATGTTCACAACCAACCATACATACAAGGACAATTACATGATAATAATTTAATATTATTTTTTAATGATATTTATTAGTCTCGTTTATTTTGCATCATTTCAAAATTATGCGGGTTTTAAAACCTTAAATGATGCAAAATAAACGAAATAATAGGAAAAGAAAAAAAAAACAGAAAAGACATAATATGTCAATTTTGTCTGCTTCACAGTATAAAACAACCAATTTGTTGTTTATAGAAGTATAAAACAAACAAAAAAAAAGACATAATAAATTAAAGAAAAAAGTGAGAATGATTTAACACATAAATTTGATTTTTCAATCCCAAGGTGATCAGAACTTGTACTTGAAGTTCAGCTAAGAAAATGCAAAAAGATTATAAATGTGTTTGAGATGCAGACATTTTCCAGCTGGTATGTTTTTCCTGTTCACTCTTCTGAAAGATAGATATCAATTTAAGCCAAAAAATAAAAAAAAACTAAAATAAAAAAAATAAAAAAGATTTGGTATTTTGGTGGGGTTAGGTAGATTTTTCTTTTTTTTTTCCGGGGTAAGCCTGAAGAATCCTCAATGGGTTATACGAAAATGAAAATTTTCCTTTCTTAGCGGTAATGATCGAACCTTGTCGAAAGAACAAAAGTGAAAGTCTTCGATCACCAATAGACGAACCATCATCGGTATCATCATCATCATCATATAGACGAACCATTTCTTAGTAGTAAGGCTCAAGAACCCTAAACGAGTTATAGGAAAGGAAATGAACCGTTTCTTAGTAGTAATGCTCGAACTTTGTCGAAAAAACGAAAGTGAGTCTTCAATCACCAGGTAGACGAACCATCATCATTATCATCATCATCATATCATTGAATTCCGTCAAAGATAGGGTCAACGCAATAGACGAACCATTAAGGAAAAAAAAAATTTATAAAATTAAAAAAAAATAAATTCACCCACGTGATATACCTATTGGAATGAGTATTGAGTAGCAAATAGCAATGCTTTTAAGCAGAAACTTCAAGCCTAGGTTCAAAGCAAAAACCAGTGAAAAGCTGAAGGGGGAACCTCTTAGTAACTGGGCATTTTTGAGACCATTTCCATTGTTTCTGGTTCATGTCAAACAAAAGCAAAGCCGGTGCGCCGTAGCTCTGAATGTAGATCAGATCACCCGTACCGCTACTAGCGAAAACATCATCGAATTCTCCGAACCCTTGGAAGTACTTATGCGGCATCCGAGCAACCTCTTGCCATTCAGTTCCATTTAAGACCCAGATGCCGATCCCTTTGATGATGTCCGAACGATCCTGTTTTCCGATCCCCCCAACCATAACCAACTTCTCCTTGAGGTTCATCAATCGACCACATGTCAACGAGCATGGGGCGGGGATGAAATTCCGCATCAGTAACCCATGAGATGAACGGCTCGAGAGATTGTATTTGATCAAGCCATGACGATTATCGGGCATTCCACCACCGGTAGAGTAAAGCAAGAAGTAAAGCGAACCATCACATATCACACACTCATCACCCGCTCTCCACCCATTCAACACTTCCGTAAGTGAGATCACCCACATCATAGTCTCAGAGTTGTAAACATGAATGGAAAGATCCCATTGATAAAAGTTATTCGGGACTTGTTTCGATTTAACAATGGACACATTGTACTTATGAGACTTCTTGTCTACGGATATTGCAAGAGCACTGTAATCGGAGAATTTACCGGAAGGTTCAACGAGCTTTTTGCTACTTCTAGTAATCGGATTGTAAACATAGAGATCGCTTTGGCTATCGTTGTTCAAAAAGCAAACAAGACCGAAAGAGGAAGCGACAAACCAATTCGAGGTAACAAAGTAAGGGAGATCAATGCCATACCATTTCTTAAGGGCGGGATCATATGAATACCCGAAACACTCATCATTGTTGGTAAACATGAAATACCAGGGCTTATGTGATAGAACATTGACAGTAAAATTCCACATAAAACGCTTCGAAGTGACTATTTCGTGCCATCGCTTGCAAACACACCCGGCTCTAAAAATGCTCGCGATAGGGAGACAGGCAAGGATTCTCTCTAATATGTCATCCGGGAGAGCCGAGTCAACGGACACGACGTCTTTGCTCACTTCATCATCGAATTCGGAGTAAGAATCAAAATTGACAGGGTTGATTACAGAGCCATACTGATAATGGCTAACCCATGTATCCCTATCCATAGTTGCTAAAAGGTGACCTGCAAAGAAAAAAGTCCTAGATTACTTTAAACTAATCAACCCTATGAACAAAAACATTATACACCTAATAAGGATGACCAAAACCAATAAGAAATGCTCCGTTTGAAGAAAAACCTCAAATAACTAAGAATTAAGATGGCTATGCCAAATGCATGACTTTTAAGTGTTTCAAAATACATGTTTCATATTCAAAATCATGGGTTCGCCTAATGGTTGATGTCTTCTTTTCTAACATTGTAATCGGAGTTCCATTCTCATCACCTACCACCCTTGTAATCGGAGTTCCATTCTCATCACCTACAGTAAGATCTATTGATGTTCATCCAGGTCATCGGGTTGATTTCAAATTAGTTGTTTCAGGTCGGTTTGAAATCGGGTTCTGCGTTCATATTTTTTTTACATAAATGTAAATCATTTTTCAAATTAGGTCAAATCGGGTTCAGTTACAAGGTTGGGTAAATTTCGAGTCTTCAGGTCTGTTTCGAACACCTCTGGTAAGATCAATTCTCCTTTCCCTCGTCACCAAAACCAATTAGAAATGCTTCTTTTGAAGAAAAACCTCAAACAACTAAGAATTAAGATGCCTATGCCAAATGCATGATTTTTAAGTGTTTCAAAATACATGTTTCATATTGAAAATCATGGGTTCGCCTAATGGTAAAGGTTTTCTTTCCCACCCTTGTAATCCGAGTTCCATTCTCATCGCCTACAGTAAGATCAATTCTCATTTCCCTCTCGCCTAGAGGGGATTCATCCTAACCCCATAGTCAAAAAAATAAAAACAAGTTTTATATCATCTTAAATAAAGAATTTCTGTGATCTTACATTCAACATAATTTTCAATGTTCAACCAACACCAACTACAACAATCACTATATATGATACATCTCAAGAGATGGATTCAGATGCATGCAGCCATTCTACTCTTTACATGTATAACACTTCAAGGGAAATCTACCTGACCTTGCTTAATCAAGTGTGAAGAAATCATACACACACAAAAAATTATTGTAATAGTAATTAAACAAACATTGATTAAACATTACATCAAATTGAAATTATATAAAATTAAAGCATCAAAATTAGAATTTGAACTCTATATATTCATAGAAACACAACAAATAACACAATAAATAGGAGAAATAAAAAGCACTCCAAGAAGAAACAACTTTTTTCAGAAAAATACAAAAAGAAGGGTGAAAAAAGTGAAAAAACACCAAAAAATCAGCAGCTCAGATTCAAATCTTCAATTATCATCACATTTAACTCATAACCCACAATTAGTACATACTTTGAAAATCTAAAATTTAAAGCATAAAAATTAGGTCTAATTAAAATGAAGAAATGATAATAAAATAACTAATACAAAATGTTAGGTACATAATTAGCCTAACAGAACCAAGTACTCCTAAATCAGATAATCAATCACCAAAATGACAGAATCCCACCAGCACTTGCCATGTCAATGAAACAACTACTCATAATTAATAATTAATAATCAAAACTAATTCAACAAACAATTTCCATAATTAAAAAATTTAAAACTTTGATATAACCACAAAAAATCAAAAAATCTAGAAAAACATAAAAATATTAACAAACAAATCCCAGAAGAATATACTAAAATGGAATTTCAAGTACTAGAGGAAAAAATACCTTGATGGGGAAAAGAGAGCTCGTTTTAATTAATCAAATTAATTTCCCACAATATTAGAAAAACAAAAATTCCAAATTCCAATGTTCTTTAAACAAATGGGTACATCCAGATTCAGCAGAAAACTTCAGATTCAGGAAAAATGGGTGTTGTATGGAGGAAATGTAGGAAATTATCACATAAAATTGAAAAAAATGGTAAAAATGAAATAATCCCAGAAAAATTAAGAACCCATTTATGGTTTATAACTAGCAAACATGTGTTATGTTATGGAGAAGAAAAGGATAAAGAGAGAAAGATTATTTGTGGGTTTTGCCTTATTCTTTTGTTGGATTTGGTTTAGTAGGTTGAGAGTTGAGGGAATACAGTGGAAAGGCGGTTTTCTTGCTCACACACAAAAACAAGAAAACCCACCAAAGCCAAGAGAAATGAAGAGAAGAAAGAAGGTGGGAGATGTTGTGAGATGGGGATGGGTGTGTATTTGAGGCTTGAACTTATAAGTTCAATATTTGTGTGAATTTTGGTGGGTTTTTATGGGAAGGGGCCTATTGACAATTGTCAAATTATCACAACTTTTTTGGCTTAAGATCTTATAGGATTTGAATTTGACAAATGATTAATAGCTTATAGTTAACAGGTTAACAGGTGGTGACTGGCTAAGGTGGTTGATTTAATTAATCGATTTGATAAACTGATTTTGAACATGTTTCGAGAAACAACTTATACAAAAATAATTGTTTCATAATAACAAATTGATTCAAGCAGCTAAATGTCACCATTTTTGTTGGTGGGTTTTAGGGGGAAAGGGTCTATTGAAAATTGTCAAATTATCACATTTTTTGGCTTATACTCTTATGAGGGTTTGACAAATAACTGATAGTTCATAGTTGATAGCCGGTTAATTGTTGAAGTTATTGATTTGATCAATTGGTTTGAAGAACTGATTTTGAACACGTTTTGAGAAACAACTTATAAGAAAATAGTTGTTTCATAACAAGTTGATTCAACCAGTTTACTCACCAAACACTAGCATTTGATGGTTTAACCAACTAATCATCTAAATATGTCAAAATAAGTTATTTTGTTAAACATCTCTGAGGGTAGATAGCTCTTAGCTAATTAGAGTAGTTGATTTCACTACCTTGTACAAAAGTAAAAATAGTTGATTCATAATAATAAATTGTTAAAACCAATTAATCTACCAAACATTAACATTAGATGATTTAACCACCTAACAACCGATTTGTGAAAAATAAACGAATAATTGAATAAGACACATTATACTAACATGTGTTATAGATCATGAGCTATGATAGTGTATTTTTTTTGACTAAAATTCTTAATTTTGAACTAATGAACCAATGGTGCATATATTATAAGATTGAATATGTTTAGCATAAATAATTTTATTTACAAAAAAGCCCTTATATTAAAAATAATAAACTAATTAAAGAAAATTTTAAATAGTACATATATTATCTAGAAATCAAAACAATGAATTGGAGATATCATCAAATAAAAAATGAATTGGAGAAATTAAAACTTCAAACCATTGGAAAATATGACTATTGTGAGATTTCTTCTTGTAGTAGTTGCCTTAAAGAATTGGCATGTACATTAGAAGATGTAAAAAAGGTATTTTTAAATTGGTGATTTATAGGAATATAATTACATGAAGCTATTTCCTATATATTTGCACTTGTGGGTAAATTGATTTATCTCTCCATTACTGGTAGACTCAAAGTTTTTCGATTAAAAGTTAACTAGTGGTTTTTTTTTACTTTTTTGGTAGTCTTTGATTTAGTTATTAGACTTATTTAATAATATTATTTTGTGATAATCAAGCAGCTCTCGATATTATATTGCATAAAATCATGTATATCATGAAAAAATTAAACATATTAACATTGATTGTCATTTCATTAGTAATTAAATTACTTCCAAATTAATTTTCTTATTTATTATAGTCCTTCTAAGTCTCAAGTTGATTTATTTTTCCAAAATGCTTCCAATAGCTCAACCAAGCACTCTCCTTCACAAGCTTGGAGTATTAAAGCTGAAGCTAATATAATTTATTTTTGATGTGTTGTTCTTGCCTTATTGGTTCTAAACCACCAAAAAAGACATACTTTTTTATGATAGCATAATATTATAGTGGAATTATTATCTTATAATATAAATTTTGTATTTTGTTGGAAAATTAGAAAAACTAAAAGAAGAAACTATAAATAGCCAAGATAATGTAATTTGGAATAAAATATTTGATTAAATAAGTTGTTTTTAGAAAAATATCTTCATATTTATTTTTAAAAATAAAAGTATAAAATAATATAGAAATAATGTGAATTAGCTGGGTACTTTTTCCCTCTAAGAAAAAAGTATTTGTTTAATATAAATTGATGTGATGATGAATATGTTTTTTTTTCGTAAAATGTTTAATACCATAACTTTTAAAATTCTTTTTAGCACGATTTCTAAAATAACAATACAAATTAGTGTGATAAAATAAAAATTATTCGAAATATGAAGAAATATTTGGAGTAGACAACTCATAATTTATATTAAGAGTTCAGCTTAGTTTCTACTCTAAAATCAATTGATAATGAAAATAATATTGTAAAACTTATAATTTGATTAAATATTCTACCAAACTCGTATACATATGTATGTATATTAAATTAAAAATTATTTGGAAAAACTACTGAAAATAATTCAACCTTTTATTACATGTTTGATTATTTTCGACAATTTTTCCTACTATTTTTAATATAATCATATGATAACTATAACTAGATGACTTGATACCATTGAAGTGAAGGTTAATAAGAAAATAAGTATTGTGATATATTGTATTATTCCACTTGATTCCCAAAAAAAAAGGGGAAGGCTCAATACCTTACGTGGGAATATAATTAATAAGCTCATAATTTACACTCCTATTTTATGGAGGTGGAACCAATCCTTCTTCATATCAACATTTAGTCCTTTTCTAACATTCCCATCATCTCATGTGTACTTCGTGTTGTCTATTTGAATTGTCACACCTTATTTTATTCCACTTTTATGCATAGTTATATGTTCCATTTAATTTACTATTTTTAAATATGTCCTAATATTTTATTGATTATGTTATTAGACCAATTATGCAGCGAAAGATGATAATTGTTACCTTTTACACATGCACGACTATACAGACGACTAAGAACATAAGCTTTCTTGATTAATTCGTCTGTTTGGTTTGATTTATAAATAATCTTGAATGACTACTTATCTTGAAAGAAGACACTGATTCCCCTAAGGAATACAAGGCCTTAATCCTCACAATTCTCTCAATGATCAACATGATCTTGGAGAAGTATGAATTTGTGAAGGCTTGAACACACTCAACCTTACAAGACAGAAAATGGAAAACAAAACAGAAACAAACACTTTGTTCTCTGAATGAATGATTACTATAATCGTTGATGAATTAAAACTGAACGTGTATGAATACAATTTGTGAGGAGAGTCTTATTTATAGATTTGGCTTTCATCCTCTAACGGCTAACAATCAAGAAAAGGCGCCTAAAATCCTAACGGCTATAACAGAAAACAGAAGCCTTAAACAGAATGTGTTGGGTCTTCTATTTGCGTTTGGTAACACCAAGTTGTTCCTTATTCTTCCTCTTCTAGATACAGGACTATGTATGCTTTCCTCAAGGTTGTATCATGTATGTTCATAGCATTGAGTAATTGTTCCTCAACTCCTTGTTCATCAGCTTCATTTGCTTGGGGTGGGCTGGGTTCAGCTCCTCGTTCCTCAATACTTGTGTCTTCATTGTTTGTGTGCTCAACGTTGTTGTTCCCAGTATTAACCTTGTGCTGCTCATATTTAGAGGGTGGTCTTGTTGCAGTTATTGATTGATTTTTGATTATGTAATTGATTGATTTTTGTTTATGTTTTTATATTGTCTCATCCAATCTCATTTATAAATTCAATTTGTTTCTTAATCTCATCAACATATTTATTTCATATATACTTGTCTTTTATCTTATTTTTCTACTAAAAGATATCATCTACAAGGATCATATTTTGTTAATTTAGATATTTGATCTCAAAATTTATGTACTACTCTTTCCGAATTTTTTTTTTTGTTTTTCTTTCATTTGGAATATAGGAAGAAACTAAGAAAAATAATAATGAGCATTAAAAAGGTTTATTGATTGAAATACTTAAGAATTATTATAATGAGGAAAAGACCACCATTATTATGAAAGAATTAATTAAATTTTAGAGTTACAAATAAATACGTGAATATGTGATGTACTTTCTCTTAGGAAAATACATTAGACAAATTAGATTATTTTTGTCAATAAAGATGTAATAAAGATGTCCGAAAATGAAAGATTCATGATGATAATGACTTTGTAAACTTTTCATTTAGAAAAAATGAGAAGGACAAATAAGAACGAAGAAAATATTTATTTTTAATTCTTAATTAAAGAGATATCGTATAACTCTTTTATCAATTAATTAATCTAATTAATTTCAAAAATGGGTTTAACTTTTACTATTTATAGAAGGATCAAGTCCTTTTCATCCCCTGCTTTTAGATGATTTTTAAGGCCCTATAATTAGAAAATAATAAAAATAAAAAATTATTATTTGTTATTATTTATGTTTCTTTTATTCAACAATCATGGCTTTGAGTCAAAATTAATTTTTAAAAAATTATAGAATAAGATAAAAAAAAATAAATAATAGATAAAAGAAATTAAAGTTATAGATGACATTAAAAACAATTAATAAAAAAATAATGCAAATTCAGAAAAACAAGTTAATTAAAGTAAAAAATCAATAGAGAGCACTTAGCACTTCCTTATCAATCCCACTTAGGAAGATACCTTTCGTTTCTACTTGTAGTTGAAAAAGAAATATGGAAAAGAAAAAGACAAGGAGAATCAATTGGTTGCAGCCATGTGGCTAACTTAAGCCTTTTTCTTATTGGATTTATAACCACAAATGTATTATTAACCACTCTAATTGAGTTTCTTTTTTTAGGTTCAGAAAAAAGTATACCTTAGTTTTTTAACCTTTGCATATACCCAATTGACTTGTTAAATCAATGAATGGGCGGACTTAAAATAAAAAATAAGGCAAACTGAAAAAGATAACGCGAATATATACTATGATTAGAGTGTATAAGAAGAAGACGATACATGTTGATTTTGCAATTTAAAAAGAATGATTGAAATTTGATTACATAATATCTAAATATTTTATGTTTTTAAAAAGAATTTATTACATAATCTTTATTTCCAATTAAAAATATGAGAAGATTAACTGCTTTAAAATAAGACATTAAAAATATAATTAATGAGTTACTTTTAAGAAGAACATATTGGTATCATGAATTATTACAAGCAACAAGCCTTATCATTCTTAAGAAGAAAATATTGATATAAGTCAAATTTTTCATCCTAAAATTATTATATAACTAGTAGTATTTTTCAATATTTGCAATTTATTCAATTTGTATTAATTTAAGAATAATTTGTAAATTACATATTTAATGTTTAGCACTTTTGCGAATTATAGCCTTGATATTTATTTTTTGCAAATTACAGCCACCAAAGTAGCAAAGTTTATAGGTTCAGACCAAAATACAAGAATACCGACCATTTTGGTGGTAAGAATTTTAGGTTAAGTGGTCAGAATTCTGTATTTTTGGCATGAACCTGTAAACTTTAATACTTTGGCAACTATAATTTACAAAAAATAAACATTAAAGTAATTCGCAAAAGTGTTAACTTTTAAAGTTGTAATTCGCAAATTATTCTTAATTAAATTAACTAATCTTAAATATATGTGACTTACAAGACGATCCATGCATTACATTTACAAGGGTATCTTTAATCAATTTATTTTATGTTTACTATATTTTCATATCAATTAATGACATTCTAAACTAATACAAATAAATCAAAAATTTCAAAAAAAATTAGGCATGTCCAATAACGAAAGGTTGCCATAATTCATAAATCTGATAGGATGGCGTTAACGGAAATAGGAGTATATAGTTTTAGACAGCTAATGAAACCTCCAACGTTACTTTAACAGCATAGACGTTGCAACTTACACGTCGTGACATGCTTTCTCTTGGTCTCTCTATACCTTTTAGAATATATCAGTTGTATTTTGACTAAAATTTAGTGGACACGTGAATTAAGTTGGATAATAAGATAATAATATATGCGGACAATAAAAATAAATAGTTTGAATGAAGAAATTAAGAGAATAAATTTGTAAATAAGATTAAAAGAAGATTGAAATATTATACGTAAAAAAAAATAAAATTAATAAAACTAAACTAAAATAAAAAGTGAAATGATTTTTTTTTTCTGCTTTTCACTATAACAAGGTAGAAAGGTGTCAAAAACCAAGCAAAAGAGGAGGTGATGAATAGAACATATGCGATTAGCATATGCTTAACCATAAACCAAAATATTACCTAACATGTGTATTATTCCCTATGTTATAATATTTTAATATTTAAAATCTATTTTTAAGCGAAATACTGAATTGATGACTATAACTATGACTATGACTATAATTATACTCTAACTATAAATTTCTATATATATACTAAATCGTTTTGTATAACGATAATTTGTACTCCCTAGCCTCTCCAAAAATATTAATAATGAACTCACCAAATTATTTATAACCTAAAATTAAGTATTTTCAATTTCTTAATCATATTTGTTCTTTGGTTAGCAGCTATTATAATTTTGCTATTGATATACGTGGACGACTCGATGGAGCATTAGTCATGAACCAAAATAAATAATGGTATTAATTATTCAATATGATGCCACAAGCAATAACCTAAACCTGACATAGATTAAAGACCTCAACTAACAAAATAATAAAGATGATGACAATACTTAAACGCCACAACCATTGAACTACTTATTTTGAAGTACTTTTACAAAGAAATTATACCAAACTAGAAATCCGTGTAATGCACGGATTTTTAAATACGTTAATATTTTAATGAAATTTTAGATTGCAAATCATATTTTACATTTTTTTTAAAATTTAAAATTGTAGTTATGGTAGTCTAACAATATAAATGACTAATTTTAATGATCAATCAATTGAATTTTATGTCATTTTAGTTTTAAATAACAATTGATGGAAAAAGTGGTTATTATGTACTTGAATAAATTGCTGTATAAGTTTATACACAGTGTACAATTATACTGGAATAAATCGTTTATTCCATAGTATAATTTTCTACGCGGTGTAATTTCTGAATTTTATCAGACAATATATAATGTTCTACATAGTACATTATATATTTCCAATTATAATATTTTAAACAGTGCATTTATACACAACTGTGTAATTGGAATAATTGTGATTTATTGCATTCATTAATGTATGAGTTTTTCCGAAAATATAAACTTTTAAATATGGTAACTGTAAAAAATGCAAATCAGTCAAATTCCATTAATACCAACCAATGAAAAAAAAAGACAAATAACATGCTCACAATCAAACTTTCTTTTTGCTATTATACACTAAAATCAATAGAATGTATGATTGTATATGGAAACTCACCTCATTTCTCAACATATATTAATTAAATTTATGTCCCATTATTTCACTATCCTTGATATTTTTTATTTTTTTGCTTTAGAAAGGCGTTCAATATAGTAATTTAAGTAGTTTTTAGTGGTCTAATGATGTATAACTAGTACTACTTTTTAAAATATTATTGTTTGACAAAGTAGTAGTTTATAAAGCGTTTATAAACACTACTTTTATAAATATCCTTCCTCTATAAATTTGTTATTTAAACAAAGGAAAATATATTCCTTCAAATCGTTTCACTTTCTTTCCCTCCATTTCTCTCAAAATCCAAACGTAGTGTTAATTTCTAACAATTGAAATTGAAAACTATAACCATCTAAAATTGACAACTATTTAAATAGCTAACAACTATTATAGACGTTTTAGAGCTAACCGACCAAACATTTTACTTGTAAGGATCCAAAACTCACATTCACGCAATGAACCATCTTGGGTTATAAATTGAAACTAGTCAAATTGTTCATATATTTTGTTTAAAAAGATAAATAAATGATATTTAAAATTGTAACCCTAATAAGCTAGGCTTCAAATACTCAATATAAGAGTCATTTAATTTCTACTCACAATTTAATTAAATAGATGATTAAAATAATTATGATATAATGCTATGATGACTTGTACAAATAAAGGGTTGTGATATTATAATAGTTCTAGAAGTATAAAAAATGATTAGGACTATTATAATGGGCGCCTTTTCCTTCGCCATCTTTTGTGTTAGGAAAAGTTTGGAGTAACGCTCATTATAAAGCCGCCGACGTTGCACGAACTTTTGTATTTGGACGCAAAAGATGGTAATGTGAGATTTTGTCCATATTGTTCATACATCACTACCTAAGAGATCGACTTTTTATATGACCTAATAACTACTTGTTTTGTTCAAAGCATTATTTACCTTATGATCGTGAAAAATAGTAGAAAAATATTGAGATGAAAAATAAAATATAAAAGTAAATAAATGATAGAAATAAGTAATTAAGACGAAGAAAAGAGATTATTGCAAAAGAGTCTAAAATAAATGAGACGATCTAAAGTGGAAAACCGTGCTGATTATGATAGACAAAGAGTCATATAGTATATTATTCTTGTTTATTCATTATGAAATTATTGTTTGTCTATCAAAAATAGTGCTAATTAAAAGGATATTGGGAAAAATAAAATTTTCTTGTTTACTCATTTTGACATTATTGCTGATATATGAATATTATACTCCCTCCAATTTACCATTAACGTTCCATTTACTTTATGCACTCTATCCAATGCACTTATTCAATCCTTAATATTTCTAATTGTGTATTATTAAAAATTATGAAAAGTTGATATGAATAATCCTTGCATTGAGAAGAATCAAACAAGATCCCACATGACTATGTTTTAACTCGTAGATTAATAATAAAATACAAATTAAGAGTAAGATGAATAGTGTCCAAAAAGCAAATGGGACGTTAGTGCTGAATTGGAGTGAGTATAGCTTTGGTGCATCTGTGTACGTATACTTTTTCCATTTTCAAAAGCTTAAATGTAGAGAGTGTATGAAAGTTTAGAGAAGTATTTAAAATGATTGTTAATATTAATCATAACATTACATTGTATTTATACTAGAAAAGAAATATCTAAAATATTACACTTAATAATATAAATGCTAAAAATAAAGATTATATTATATGTAATATTATCTATAAATAGTAACAAGATAAAATAATTATATTTTCAAGATAATTATCATATCAATAGAATTATCTTAATTGATATGTTGAGATTAAAATAATACAAATTATATTCTCTATTATTAAATTTAATTTAGAGTATGATAATTAAACTATTGATATTAATACTGGGAGATTGAGGAAATAAGAGGATTATCGAGAAATAAATTGAAGATCTCACTTTAAAATGTAATACTTACTTAATTTCCAATTAAGGTAAAAAAATAATTCTTTATTCTTATTAAGTAGTATGACAATTGATAAAAGAGGATGAACTATATACTAACAATAATATGTGATTGTTATAAGATTGTTTCTTGCCTCATCTTATATGATATGTATATAATGTATATAAATATTGCATAACAGAAACTCGAAAATAGAATAACCCTAACCCATTTGACAAATTTTCCCACCAAGTATAAATCTAGTATAACATAAACTCGAAAATGCCCTCGAACTATGATGCTCGAACGAGCATTATAAATGGTCGAGTGAGCAGCTCATGCAGACCCTTTACTAACTGTAGCAGCTTCATGCTTCGTTTAAGGCACTCCTCATACGCACATTGCCTTAATTCGTTGTTAATCTTGTTAATAGTATTGTTAATTCAATTTATTTTACTGGTTGATTGGGTTAAATGATCAAATTAATATCTTGTCTAATTAATAAAATTAATAATCTCCCAATTGGTTTTTTTCAAAAAAAGCACATGCACATTTGCTCAAGGCTCCTTAAATATTTGAGGTTGTGCCCTATGTAAATCATAGTAATTGCTTAAGTGATAGAATATATAATATATCATGGGGATTAGCTTCAACCATCAACTTAAACTTTTAGTTGAGTTTTTTCTTGATATGGTATCGGAAGCCAACGTGATTGAAGGTCACATGTTCGTATATATCTTATCTACCCTTTTTAATTCAAGTGAAACATTTACAACTCGTTTGATAATCGGTACTAAATAGTGAAAATGGTAAATGAAAAGTTAGTGTAATTTTGATAGAATATCACTTAATAATTTTAATGGTCGTGCTTATTCTCCTTCAACAATCTCATTTCTTTCACAAAATTCATTTCAATGCATTGCGATTTGAAAAATGTGGTATTAAGTAGTAATGAAAAACACCGAACAATAAAACTTTTTTATGATGAAACTTTCATTATCTTGAGAATTAATGACATTATACATATCTTGAAAATTTACACTACTAATCAATCCTATCACCACTAATTAGTATTATTGACAAAAAGGTTGTTAATGCCATGTATGAGGAGGACATATGCTGCAACTACACTTCCAGCTCAAAGGGTTTTCATGTAAGGGAAGTAATAGAGTATATAATATATCCTAAAACCTTAACTATTAGCATAAACTTTTGATAAAGTTGATTCCTATTTAACAATAAATTCTACTCTAAGGCTCCAACACTAATATTTTCAAACCCAATTGGCAAGGATGTAACATACCTAATACTTGTATACGTCAATATGTCAAGTTGTCAATTTAAGCATCAAATTTATTTTCTATGTCCCTTCTGAGAAAACATTATTTAATTTAAATATATGAGAATTTTTAAATTAAATAGTATTTTCGTAAAAGGACAAAAAAGTAGTCGATAAAATTTTAATATAAAAATTTAATATTAATAATGCATTTGAAAATTCAGGGGTCCATCCAACTAGATGTTACAAATAAATTTAGTTTTATTCTCACACAACATGATAAAAATTCCATGCATGATAGTGGAGGACAATAAAAACATGTGTATAAGGTTTACCACTATAGGAGATAACTATGTTCATAGTCTTCGATCAAATCTTGACTACCAAGAAAAATATTATGTTGTCCTTTTATTTTAATTAAAGTTTTCTATGCTTTTTGCTTAATATAGAGGGCAAGCATCTTAACTTGAATGGTAAATGCAACCTTTCGTGCTACCTTTCAAAGTGCGTCACATGCAAGGGTTTTGGTCTTATATACCTTGACCTACAAGGCTACAAAGCGTTATAAAATTTGTTAAAACAAAAAATATTTAAAAATTTAAAAGGAAAATAATAATAAACTAAAAAAATAATAGTAGAGGCTCCTCACCATGAAAAACTAATAGTTACCCAAGTTAATACAATAGAAAAGTTAAAAAATACTTAATAGTTAACATCTGCAACATCTGCATGTATGTAGAGTTTACTACAATGAACCCTTTAATATTAGTAAATTTTGGATTCACCTTTACTTATATTTGGATAATCATGAGTTTAAAGACTTTACTACAAATGTCTCATTGACTTTAATTCTAGAGTTTAATTCTATTTTTGAAATGAATTCTATAATTATAATTTTTATTTTGGAAAACTCAATAAATTTGACTCGAATTTAAGTATGATAAAAAGTAAATAAACTTAGGTCTGAATTTAATATTTTAAACTTGAACATGATCCATAAATAAATATTAAACTCATTTTAAACTTATTAGAAAATTATCATCTAACTTTTAAATAGAAGAATATCATAAAAAAAAAATTGTAGAATGCTTATTTGTCCACTAGTGATGTTGGATCACTTTGATAGAGTGGAGGGGAAAAAGATGCAAAGTAAGCTAGTCCATATCTAAAATGCCTTTTGTGTTGTAGCCAATTACAAAGTGGTGTGATCATTCTTAACTTTCCAAGCTGCCACGAGTAATTATTATTTTGTTGATATTGCTTTAGATGTTAGGTTTTTTTAATGATTAGTAAGTTGGGAGAAATTTGATGAGAATTAAATTTAAAATAAGTTTTTGAGAAAAGTATTATTTATTATTTAATTGAGATAAGATTTAATTTTTAATTTTTAATTTTGGGTATTTGATTAGGTGTTAAAAGTTGTTTAATTAAACTAAATAATAAATAATCAATTAGAAAGGGGAAAATGTCCATGCATTGATTTTATATATTTGATTGTTTTGGGAAAGTTAGGGATTTATGTAAGTGGTATCATGGAATATCCTATTTATAAACATTGAGAGTGGATTATAGTATGCCTTTGTCAAATAATATTAATTAACTTTTGTACTTCTGATTTATGATTTAATTTTGTTATTAATAAATAACTCTATTTTAATTTAGTCTATACCATTTACCGTCTCTCTTTATTTATTAATAAGTATCTACCTTTTTATAAAAAACTCAATTTCTTTTGCTATCTATTCTAAGAGGCAAAGTCGTATGAAAGTAAGAGGCATTTATTTTTATACATATTTTCACTTTAAATTAAATAATTAAATTGGCCCATCCTAGCTCAGAATAGATAGGCCGGATATGTTTGACCAGTATAGATTTGATTCTCATTTGGACGTATCGGTCAACAACATGAATTGGTTTGAATCAGCTAAAACTCATCTTTAATTGTTAGATTGAACATTGAATTATGTGTACAGAGTCCTTATGTAGCAGCCAAATCAGAACAGATGAAGTATAATATACTATGAGACTTTTAACAAATCATTTAACCAACAAATTAAACTTTTGGTTGATTCCATTTATCATTATTATGTCAGAAGTTAGCGTCTGATAGTAACTCTTAAAATGATTAAGTGAAAAACAAGGCAAACAAGGTATATTGTAAGAAAATGAAAATAAGAGTAGTTACACTAAATATTTATATAGTTATTTTTATTAAAAGAAAAAGTATTGTATTCTAGCTAGTAATTTGAAATAGTTAAAAGAAAATAGTTACAAACTTAATAAAACGGATGAAATAAATGGAGAGACGAGTAAATCATGCTGATATGATGAGCTGATCACGGTAATAATGCACAGGTAGACAGCGTCCAACTCAACACAGCTAGGCTAGGCTAAAGCTAAGGCTCAGGCTAATCTGCTAAAGCTTGCTGTTGTATAGGCGGGTAATTTGCTGGACTCGATCCATTTGGCTCAAAAAAACAGACAGATTTAGACAATAATTTAGAAAAAAACAAAATTTATATCTGAATAGGTAATACCCGCCTGTTAAGTTGAATGTGCGGGTAATGACACATAATACCTACTAATAAACCCGCCCGCCCATTTATTTTATAAATATACTTCTACAATTTTTTAAATTTTTTATTTTAAAATTATATATAAGAAGATACAATACTCCTAATGCCCAAACTCTAATTAAGTCCACAGACTTACTTTGATAGTCCAACAATGTGAATATATAGAGTTTTAACTTCATTACCTTATGTATTCCTCTTGCACCGTCGTAAAAGTGCCTCATCTTTTAAGAATATTTTAATTTGAAGTCTTTTGGACAATACTTTGTATTATTTTGCTAAAAAAGAGGTCGGGTTGCGGCAAAAATATAAGGACTGCAATGGGCGGCGAATTTTTGAAAAATTGAGCCCGCAAATAAATTTTTATAAGTATGTCTAGTTTGCTATCCGTCTAAATCCATCCATCAACACCTCTACTTCAATTATACTCCTGACTCTTTTATTTCAAGTATTTTATCATTTAAGTGAAAAAAATATATCGTTTCAAATGATATTAAATGCACGAGACGAATGAGTAGAGCTGTAAAAAAAGGTTCACTATTTTAGCCTATTCGAAGTAAAGTGTTCAACTCAGCTTTGGATATGGAGGTCTAAATATGATCCAGATATATTCCCTTTGTTCTCATGTATTATTTTCTTAACTAGTATTCAATTTAAGAAAAAAGAAATATGTATATGAATTTTTATGTTTTATAAAAGTTAAAATATATTCGTATTAGATTTTATTATGTATAAAAGTTTATGATTATAGGAGGCCTAAAAACATACATTGAAACCCGTAATAAGCAAAATGGAAAACTAAAGCGCTTCTGATTTTACACCATCTAACATCCATCGCACTCTACATCATATACTTTCTATGTCTCTTTCAAATAACGTCATTTGACTTAAAAAACTCACATATAATATCAAATAATATCATTTTAGAAGGACAAAAAGTATCAATTACTTAGTATCTGCTATGTCTTAAAAAATATTTCGCTTTTATTTGTTTTTTGATAAATTTTCAAATGAAACAGTTTTATAGTAAAAACATATATATGTTGTTTGACAAGCTTTTGGTATTTGAAAATTGAAAATGATAGAAGTTTTAAATTTGGACCAACAATGATGCTCTTTCAAAATATTGATGATCAACAACTAACATTAAGCCACAAAATTGGAGATTGTAGAATACAACACAATCTACTAATCTAGTGTTAAAAAAATGTTTAGAAACCAAACATTATTACTTGTGACATTTTATAGTATACCAAAGTTCTAATCACACAAGTATTAGCAAAAATGAAAATTATACCCCACTTAATCAGTGATTAATTCAGTTAATCACAACATGATTGGAAATTAATACCACTTCCATTGATTAAATCTCAGCCGTTATCTACCATTCTCTAAATCCAACGCATCAGAAGTACTGATGTGTAACTTCTTCTGAAACCCTAAACCACAGAGAATAACTCCCCCTTTTCCCGCCATTTCTCTCCCATTCAACTCTTTCAGAACACCACTCGACTCGGACGAGTTCGACGCTGTTGACTCAGTACCATCAGAATTATCCACTGAGTCACCACCGCATGACTCGCTCTCTGAACTCAAATCAGATAATCCACGCCGATGATGATTCTTCCGATGACGATTTTTCTTGACGGAATCTCCCAAAAACTCACGGTAACCAATCGCTGAGATTCCAGAAAGTGTAGAGCCTACTTCAGACAATCCATCAATCGCCATAACTCCAACATTCAAAACTCCATGGAATCTTCCAGAAGGTCGTCGAATTTGAAGCGCAACACAGTAATGAACACCGGTTTGAAGAGGAAATGGGAAGTTTCCGAGAAGACAACGTACACAACCAAGAAGATTATCTTTCAAAACACCGACTGAAAAAATTTCAACCATAAAAGACGAATTCTCCGAAGAAAGAAATTCGTCCGAAACTTTGAAAATAAATTTGTCATTCCAATTAGGGTTTTCAGCATTGAGTTTGTCGATTCGAGTTCGAAGCTTAATGGAAGAAGGATCAAGGTAAACAATGGCGTAGGTTTGTAGACGGCGTATGTTACCGGAAGGTGGTTTTAGGTTTTGAACTGAAATTAAGTTGATTTCGAGAAAATGGTTTGATTCTTGTTGTTGCTGATGATGATGTCGTGGTGGAAGAGGCGCAGGAGATTTCATTTCTTTCTAGAAGATTCTTCAAAGAAATCAAGGAAAGAGAGGATTATAAAGTCGGTGATTTGGACGCAGTAATGGCAGTTTCGTCGCCGGTGACGGTGCTTTGACGGCGGCGAAGTTGATCTACCGGCGAAAGAAACGCCAATTAGGAGAGGAAAGAGATGGAGTGGATAATATACGATTGTTTTTGAAATGGTTTCTTTATGAGTTCTTTCTCCATTGTAATTTCTAAATTCCCTACTCAACTTTTGAAATTTGATTTTAGTATATAAAAAAAATTAGTTTAATTGGATTTTGGTGATAAAAATGAGCAAATATTCTTAATTGCAGGATCTATTTAATGACATTGAATAATAAAATATTATTATTGCAAAGACCGTTAAATACAAAAAAAGACTACGAACTTAAATGAATATTTCTTCTGTTCTAACATCAATTAATTAAAATATTTTCTTGCCTCATCTCAATTATTTTATTGTTATAATAAATTAATAGATTCGATTTGACTATATAAATTAAATTACTTTTAGTGGTTGTTTACATTGGTTCTTCTTTTTCATTCATTTCGATATTTTATAATTTTAATATGCAAGTGTTAAAGTGTACAACAATGCTAAAATCTTAATCCTTTATACCCTTTCTATTTATACCCTTAGATAATTTTCAATTTTTTCTCGCATATTTTAAAATTGCGAAATTACAAATTTCTGCTTGAGGCACATAAATATTTACTCAGAACACGTAAAAAAATCGGAGACAACCATGGTTTTACTATTAATTACCTTTTTATTATCAACAAAATATCAGAGTCATATGATATAGTAATATATGTCTATAATGAATTAAAAAAAAGCCAAATTCACTGATGAAATAAAATGAAAATCACTTTATCTAGTTTTCTATTTTTGATTTAATTTTTTTGAAAAAAACTGAAAATTATACACAAAATATGATAGCCAACGACCCTAGATTGTCCAATTAATGGAATATCTTTGAATTAAACTAAAAAATATTTTGAAAGTTTAACTACATAAGATTTTACAAACAATTATATTACCTAACATAACATAAAATTGAAATTTGTTATCAAATTAAGCGTCAAATAATTTATACTTTCTTTGTTCTATTATACTAACATTTTATTTTTTTACGTTATCAAATACCTTATTTTGATTAAAGTTATATGTAACTAAAAATTATAATAAATTATTATTATAAAAATAATATACTCTTAGAAAGATAAAAATAATATAATATTATTAAAAGGATGTTCAAATTTCACATATATTATACCGTGTTAAATAATAATTAATGGATATATACTTCCAAAAAGTATTTTCTAGTTGGCTATTTTAAAGAAACTTAGAGGTGCTTGTTATCAAAATCCTAACTAAAATTAGCTCGAATACGAAAAATGAGAAAATATAAATAAAATATAAATGAACTCGTTAATAAAATCTTACTAAAATTAGGTCGAATACGAAAAATGAGAAGATATAACTGAAATAAAAATATTTGTATAAGAAACATTGACAATTATACAACCATTTGCAGTTTATTAATCACATTCAGTTCATACACAACAATTACACAGATACCCTCAAAGACACAAGTAGAAGTACAAGTGTGACTATGATACCATACCCATTGGCCTCTCCCTTGGTGAGCCACTAGCAGATTTCCCGCAAGTCGGCCGAGACAGTTTAACTCTTGGATGCCTAGTCGATTTTGCTTTCTTCGTTTTAGCGAGCTTCTTCTCCAAGTTTTTCAACTTCCCGTTCAGGTTCGATATATCTTCTTGCTGCTGTTTGCCAGACACAAGTAGCTTTTCGAGCAACTCTCTAAGCCTCTCGTTTTCTTTTACTACATTCTCATCGATCTGCACCTCATTTTTGGTTGCGAAAACTGAATCATGATCCTCCACTGATCTTCCGACTGTTACATTTTCTTCTTTAGATTCCTGCACGTTAGATTCAGAAACAGCAAGTTCAGGATTCAGAGTTTCAGAGCTCGTCTGATTTTCACTGCTTAAAGGCTCTATTGTATTGCTGTGATCACTTTCAGGATCTGTGAGAGGTATCGTGTCTGTAAAACATTCCACACTTCCTGCTTCTTCTGATTGCTTCGCAACTTCATAGACTTTCAGAGGTGGGATTTCACTCTTTTCGTCTAACTGAACTCTCGTTTTAGCCACAGAGGCCTCTACGTCATCAGCCAAATCTGGCAGCCGTTCGCTTGCACCATCCTCAATAACTGATATCTCAATATTTGTCGGATCACTAGTGGAGCCAAATTCCGGGTTGCTCATAGTCTCCTCGCTAGATTTTTCAAGGGGGACATGATTTTCATGCTCGATGAGTACAATGTCCTTATCACCCACTCCCAAACTCTTCTGAAGGTGGTCCAGCTCTTGATCTTTAATCGAAATTTTTGAAGTTTCATCCTCAGCTAGCTCCTTGCCATCATCATTGGCAGCATCGCGAGACAGTTCTTCACTAGGCAAAGTGAGCTTTGAACAATCAAGATGATCATCATGAGGCTGTTCTTCACTAGGAGAAATGATCTCAGAACAGCTACAATCATGGTCTATCAGTGGTGACCTCTCCTTTCCATCTTCCTCCGTAGATTCTCGAAGTAGGTGATTATATGTTTCCTCGACCTCATCCCCAGCAACCACATCGGTCTGCATTACTGTTTCTCTGACACCGCTAACGTCAGCCAAAGACCCTTCCTTAATATCTTGCGGGGGTTCTAATGACAACCTGTCTTCTTGATCCTTGTTTGCAGATACCAAATCATTCTGTACTTGCACTTCTAGGTTCCCATCACTATCCACAGTAACTGGAGACTCCTCAACAACATCCCGAGGCAGTTCAGAAAGCAGTTCGGCTACTTGATCCTCATTCTCAGAGGTTATATACATTTGTTCTTTTGTCTCATCGACAGGGCTTGCATGTATTATAGACTTCTCTGATTCCGTTTGTGAATGTTCCTGGACAATTTCACTTGGATCAAGTACCGTTTCTTTCATTTCTGAACCCAAGCAAGAAGCTGCAACATCCTCATCAATACTTCCCAATGACACCGAGACCACCGTATCATCTTGAAGGTTTTGAGAATCTATATTTACAGGTAATAATTCTATGATTTCCTTTTTCTCTGAATCACATTCCTCATAATCACAAGTAGGAAGCTGGCCCGAGCCGATTCCCTCTCTTTCCGACACTTTTGTGATCCTGTAATCATTAGGGCTTGAGACTTTAGACGGTGTTTCATTATTATCAAACCCCTCTTGAAAAGCAGGGCATTTGGAATTTTTGTCATCAACTTCTGCAGTTGCGGAATTCAGCGTCAGTGGCACGAACTTCTGGCTCATTATAGAGTCGAGCTTCTCTTGTAAAATAATCAACTCTTTCGCTACAGATCTCCTAACATCTCGGATACTTTCATGCATCCCCTAAACAGATACAAAACGATAGTAAGCATCGAGTAATTTGCACAAATAGAAAAAGATGCATCAAATAACTCATGAGAAAAAATTCAACCAGAAACCACTAGGTCGCTTACATACCTGTATAGAATCCAGCTTCAGCAGCAGCCCCATTATCATCTCCCCAATAACCGCTTTCTCCTTGTCATCTACAGCCTTGCGAGACTCAAGATCTTCAATCTTCCTCTTCACCTGTGAAACACCTTCAGAAACTTCCGCAATTTGTTTGAGCTTCTTTAGTGGTTCCGATTTTCTGACATCATATCCATGGTATGCAGACTGGATTGTAACTGCTGCTTCAACTTCTGACATGACTTTTCTTTCCCTTCTGCTTCCTTGCTGAGATTCAGTCTCTTTTGCTGCTTGTGGTTCCTGAGCTTGTGATATGTCATTGCTGCTCTTAGTATCTTTGGCCTTATGACTATTTGTCTGCTGCACTGTATTTTTTTCCTCAACACTACCTGCCTCACCAACAGTGTGAGATACTTCAGAATTAGTCTGGATGGGTGCCTTCTCCTCCACACCCTTAACTTTTATTTCCTTCGGAAGCTGGTTACTAACATCCCCAACCTTATGTTCTTCAGAAGCCTGCAGTTTTTTGTCACCAGGGGGGCTAGGAGATCTTGAGCTACCGTTACCATTTTTCTTCCTTGGTGGATCAACTCTCAAACAGATTGGTGGTAGCTTAGACTTCTTAGTCGGGGATGACGGCTTTGCTTTCCCCACTTGTGCTTCACCACCCTTATGCACTTCCTCTTTTTTTGAGAACTTAGGAACAGAATCTTCGAGCTGCTTCACAGGAATTGTTTTTACATTGCTCTTTTTCTCAGATGCGACAGGTCCCTTTTTACCACCATCATCTCCTGATGTAATCTTTCCCTTCTCTTCTTCATTCTGAAGATGTTCAATCTTCCTTGGGACGACATTTAAAGTAGATGAAGAATCTTCTGCAGTTGATCCACCAGAAGTGTTCTCTGCTAAGCCCTTCGGATGATCCTTCAATAATCCATCAAAAGGCATCCAAATAATAGGATAAGACACTTGCTTATTTTGATCTTCCTTCTCCACATCTGGAGCCTTTTTTACCTCCTTGCTTCTATCATCTTGGTCATGACTTTTCCTCGTCTTTCCACCTCCCATCAGTTGACTGATGCTATTCATGTCCAGAGGAAACCATCCATACCTTTGGTTCGGATGATCTTCTACCAATGCTATCTGGTGAGGCTTCCCACCTTCACCATTCTGTGCTTCTGTGTCAACAGATCTCTTGTGCACCTGAGGATTCTTTACATAAGGAAGCACTTGCTGTCCATTAGCTGCATTTTCAAGCTTTCTTGGTAGCTCTTTGTTCATCGTAAACCCAGGAGGAATCCACAGGAGCGGATATGAGAAGTTGTTTGCCCCCGGGGCAACGAATGACTCACTTTTCTTTGTCTCCACTTCAGGCTCCTGCTCTTCGATCTTGATATTATTATGTCTTTTCACATTACATGAATGGTTTGGGCATTCACAGCAATAAAATTCACCTCTTGGTACACTCTTGTCAAATTCATATCTAGGTGGTACCTCCATGGAATAATGTGACAGAGGATCATAATACATGGGGTAAGATTGAGGGTAAGGAGGATAGCCACCGCAACAGTGATTATAAGCTGGAGGCATTGATGGCGGGAGGTGAGAGCATGGTGGTCTGAAATCGTAATATATTGGACGCTGGCCATGAGTGCAACAATTATGGCACTGCATCGGTGGAACTGGATAACCATGATTGTGATGCCATGGTTCATTGGTGCAAGAGGAACTTGATGGGCCTTCTTTGATTTGAGGAGAAACGGCTTCCCAGCTAGGATGATAATATTGAGAGGAGGGCATTTGGTTTGTCCGATAAGGGTATGTGTTCATGCCTCGATAGACTGGAAACATTCTCACCAGACCAAAAAACACTGTCCTGAATAAGTTGACAATGTCACTTGAAACTGCAAAAATAAGGCAATACTGTTAGTAACCCCTTGCACAATGTGATAGATGAATTGCAAATAAACACATAAGCAAACAACAATCAACCAAACGACGCAGTATATATTTTGATGGCATGAATAATACATGTATATTGCATACAATGCTAAGTGAAAAATAAGAACACCCATTGCAGTTGAAAAAATGTCTCCATCTAAACATCTCTGCTTGACACTCCTAAGTTTCCTTCCATGACTTTACACAGCATCTAGTATTGAAAACAACAGAATCTTTTAGATTGTGTTTGTGTGGGAGGGATGTCATTCTCCAATCTTGAACATATGTTTCCCATATGAACTCCCAATACACAAGTAAGTAGTACATTTTCCTATCCATAAAGACCATCCTCATCTCCTTCCTCCCATCCAACTCCACAGGATCTTTTCGGAGAAATATTATTCTCTAGTTCTAAACATAACTTTCCCAAACGTATGAACTATTTCCTATGTAGCATGTAACAAGGGATGCAGCACTTCCTTCCTAATTCCTAACCTTGAGAACACCCTTGTTTCCTTCCTCCCAAGAGGGCAAGTCCTATCTACTACACACTTAAATAATATATTTTAGAATGTGTTTGTTTGGGAGGAATCGTTCTCCAATTTTAAACATGAGCTTCCTAACAAAAACTGTTTCCTATGTAACAATGAATTCTGCATATTAGTCCTACCATTGAGACCACCTTCTCCTCTCCTACCTTCCATCTACCCCCCCTCCATTTTCTTTGTTATACATACTCTCTGTTTCAATCAAGAAGCTAACACAGGAAATTGAGCATTAGCAGCTTTTCCAATTCAAAGGAACCCCTTATAGAAAATCATTTACCTTAAATAGTTAGGAATTCAATAAAATTGAATAAGAGATAAGAATGACTGCAGAAGGTTGGCAACCACCACACTTCATGCATAGAAGGTTAGAATAACAACCATTTAAGGGCACAATGACACAGGAAACAACTAGAGACCTTAAAGTCGATTTACAATCTTTTTGCAGGAACTAATATTCACATTGTCTGAAATTACAACAGTTTTCCAAGCAGAACTTTTATTAAAGGTATCCACCTTCTGTTACATCACTCAACAGCCTTGAAAAAAAACTAGTCATCAACCATTATCATTTGGAAAAGATGATGGCTTTTCTTACAGAACTTCATATAAAACACAAGGCATAGAATTTTAGCATAGGAGTCTCACCGATCAACAGTGGACTTTAATCTGTTATTGAAAAAGATTTACCCTTTCCACAAAGAGTGTAAGTTGTGACTTCAAATCATATCTTAGACGTAGATAATGAAGGTTTGGGTATGCATCATGAATGAGGAAGCACTGGTGTTGCATCGGTGAATCTGGTGATGCATTGTTAGGGCAGGGACATCTCATTGAGATGAAAACATATAAGATCACATACATTCATTCAAGACAGGGTGTCGATGCCCTTGCTATGGTCATCATAACACGTTAAGACGGGTCATTACTTATCCTTTTTGCTGGAATGATTATGGTTCAATGGTAGCTTTTGCATATGAAGAGCCACAAAATTAGGTCTTTGAGTGGAAGTTACCCCTGATAAGTTATACCTTTATGAGTGAAATCATTAAAAAAACCTCGGGTTTAATCTCTTGTAAACTTTCTTGACTGAGTGATTTCATTTGACGGCTTTTCTCGCCTCTCGAAATAGTTTTACCTTCTCTTATTTGTCATCTTCATTCTTGTTCCGTTAAAGAGCAATTGCTCAAACTTATATTGTAGACATAAACCTTAAATTGTTGGGTACAAATTACAAAACCCGATTATATTAAAATAATACCAACATTTGATTGATTTTAGAGCGTAAGGTAAATGGGAAGAGTTGCTCGTGCCATATAATAACGTTAATTAGCAGAATTGAAGATCAACACCCGCACAAATAATTAATTTAACATGATTTTCCCGTCTAACAGTCAAACTAACAGAGAAAAAAATCAAATCAAACGAAGCCTAAACAAAAAAACAAATAGGATAAAGCAATTAAATTTAAAGAATTACATTTTTTTTCCTAGTAATTTCCAGCCCATCATCAACATCATCAAGTTCTACTGAAAGAAATACCATTAAAGCTCCAAAAATTCAGAAAAAGTTACCAGAAATAGCTCTGTGAAATGCAAAATGAACCAATATTCTCCAGATAATCATAAAAAAACCAATGCAATCAAGAATTTCTACACTAGTTTCAAACGTTTAGCATACTGAAATCAATAACCTAAATTGAAAAAGTAAATCGAAAAGAGAACACTTACAGCTTAATTAAGCACACAGACGAAATAATTACAAACAACCGCCGAACAATCCGCAACTCCAAATGAGTCAGTAAACAGTTCAAATCGATCCACAAACCCAGAAAAATTGATTGAAAGTTTTCTTTGAAAGCTTTTTTTAGTTTTTGAATTTTGGCGATGGACGATAATTTTTTCCTTTAGATAGAGATATCTGAAATGGGATCTTCCGGAAAGTATTTATTTAAAGGAAATGATGAACAAGTGCGAGAAGGAGCTCGAAAGAGATATTCAACCGTTAAGGTGGTTCCAGATTGTTCCCGCGACATTTGTCTCTCGATTTTTCTTTTAATTCACTCGATTCTAGAAACTATAATATAAAAATCTATCGTTTTCGTTGATATTTTTAGATCTTTTATTTAATAAAAAATTATCACAACAGCTAGTCTTTTGAGAGATGTATCTCAAACCTAGTCCATTAAAAGATTAATGTCTACTTACCGTTACTTACATTATTCTTGATGCTACTTGCATATCCTTAATGTCTACTTTCAATATCTTAAATATCTACTTACATTATTTTTAATGTATACTTACAATATTTTAAAAAATATATAATGGGTTGACCCACAAAGAGACCGTCTCTCACATAATTTGTGTTATCACAATTATAAATGTTCGCTAATTTTTTAATATAAAATTAAATTTTTAATTAAATATGAATTATACCAACACTTAGTGGTTGATTTTTAAAATAAGATCAAATTTTGTTAAATTATAGTTTTATCTTTGTTTTTTGTGAAATTTTTGTCAAATAATCTGTGATAAACAAAAGTTAGTATTATTTAAGATAATACTTTCTCTACTTTCATTTTTTTCTTATTGACTTTTTGCGTTTATTTAAATGTAAATTTTTTTAAAAGTTAAATAATTTTAAATGCGAGTTTTTAAAAATTCTAAAAAGTTGATATTTATAAATATATATTAAAACAAATCTATCAATATCCTACATAAATATGTTTTTCATACAGATCATGAAAAATCATGGTCAAAGTTTTATACTAAAATTTGTAAATTTTATTTAAAAAAACATATGAAAACGGGAGAATAACATCTCATTTGGTATTATTTATTATTAAATAAAAATTTGTCTTACTATAGGAAAATTAGTGAATCATATCATATACTGAATTACTGATATACCTATTATAATCCAAGAATAATTATGGCACGTGTCATGCTAATGAAAATGATTTTACCGCTCAAAACCATTCTATTACCTAATACTTCATAGTAATATGATACTGCCACGTGAGTTAGACTATACAAATTACAACTCCCCCACCTTAATAATAATAATAATAATAATAATAATAATAATAATAATAATAATGACTTCATAGTTATTCTCTCACCTTAATGTATACACTTGGACATTTTAAATTTTATGAAAACAACGGAAATTACAAAGCAACAATCCACAAACTAAATTCTAACATTTCATAATCCAACCAAAGGGTTGAATGCTTTGATAATTGAAACCTTTGATATGTTTTCAACAATATTTAAAGTCCTAAATCAATTTTATTTTCGTGTTCGTAATACAATTATAAATAATTGTCTTTGATTCCATTAAAATACTTTACGTAGTTACATTAAATTCAAAATTTTAAAACATTCGTTAACAAATTAAAATTACTAATATTAAACTTTTATTGCATATAATTTTTTTCAAGGTAAAAAATTACATATCCTGTGCATAGCACGGGTAAATATCTAGTGTTTGTATAATTTATGACACTTTTCCTAGTGTTATTTAATTAGCAAATACTTTTGGTTATATGCATGTTCAATCTAAGGTGTATGTCTTTTTCAATTACCATTATGTTTGTTTTTGGTGAAAATTAGTATAATGAGAAATTAGGTTAGATAATTGATAAAAAAAATTATTTGA
This sequence comes from Amaranthus tricolor, assembly GCF_026212465.1. Lineage (NCBI taxonomy): Eukaryota > Viridiplantae > Streptophyta > Magnoliopsida > Caryophyllales > Amaranthaceae > Amaranthus > Amaranthus tricolor. Next base: position 1,165,470 of record NC_080050.1, on the reverse strand, counting down.
TGATAGATATGTGTGGTTAATATGAAAAAATAATAAAATTGTGGATGTGATTAAAAGGGAAGATGAGTCCATTACCAAAAAAAGAAATAGGTGCAAAACCAATTAAAAATATTAAAATGAAAAGTAGTATCGATTAAGAAGGACAAAGAGAGTAGTTTTGAGAATAAGTGTTGGCTATTTAGTCATAGTTATTAACCCAATATCTCGCACAAATTAGGGTCAGAAAGATGAAAGGTAGCAGACAAATCGTACTCGTACCTTCTCCAAGGAAAGTGCAAAGAAGAAAACACCCACTCAAATAATCCCCAAAAGGATGGTCCATGCAAAGAGAAATATGAGTGTTATACATATCGCCTGAAAAGACACCTACAACAACAAACTACATTAAAATTTTAATTGAACAATAATGAAGGTAAATGAGTAGCACATAATAAGGTAACTATACCACAAATACAAGGGTGAACATCTATAAGACTTTTCACCATTCTCAGTGGTGCATATCCAATCTTCCACTTTACATGTGCAAACCAATCAAAGTATAAATCATAAATATGAGAATTTTAAGTTAACTGTTTTCCTTTCATCTTTATAATAAAAGTTAATTTTAATTCATAACAAATAATCAATTCCTTTTTTTGCTAGTAGAGATTATTAACCTACCACTAAATTAATAAGATTCAAATTCAAATTTAAAAAAATTATACATTCCACAACTACGAAGAGGTCTTAGTAAATAAAAGTGATTTGTAAAATTAATAAATCACCTAATGTAGTGTTTGGGAACAAGTGTTTTATTTTAAATTATGGATTTTAATTATAAAATCATCAATGAAGAATTTGAAAATGACAAGGTTTGGGTAGTCATTTTCAAATCCTCAATTTTAACTACTTTAAAAACAATTGTGGAATTTGATCCAAATCCAAATTTGAAAATTTTTGAATTGCCAAACACTAGATTTAAGCCAATTCCAATTTTTCAAATGAAATCATTGTTGTCAAATATAGCATAATAGAATTTAATATTTACTGTTGGTCTTGCGCGAGACCGCCTCAATATGAGACGATAGCCCAATCAGCCCAATCAGCCCAAACATAATTTTTCTCAATATGCGCTCAAGTTTTGATTTATTTAAGTTCATAATTGATACCTTTAAGGTCAAAATTAATTTTTCAATTGATCATTTCAAGGTCAGAATTGATCATTTTTAGATCAAAATTGAACTTTTTTATAACAAAGCAGCGAAGAATTCTTGATCATTTCCAAAAAGCATTCATTTAATGGATCATTTTAAGGTCTTAATTGATCATTTTTAGATCAAATTGAAATTTTTATAACAAAGTAGCCATGAGCTCTGATCATTTCCAAGAGCATTCATTGAATCATTTGGCAAAACATAACTCGAGATCGACACTTCCTCCGCCTTTACATCAAGGATAAGCAAACACTATACTTACAACTTTATTTTCAAGTCCTAAATACTATCAAGGATGAAAGCGCAAGCCTCAAAGAGGTTTAACAAAGAAAAACAAATGAAAAATATAATGCAAAAATGAACACAAGTGTTTATGAGGTATCTTGAATACCTCCCCCTCAAATATAGCTTATTATAATGAATTCAACAATTACAAATATAATAAACCTCTCTTATCTTGAGAACAATCTCTCAAGATCACAAATACTAAAGCAAAGTAAGAACACTTTCAAGTTTCTAACAATGCAATAGCCCTCTTAACAATATGTGTGTTTGTGGTGAATGTTACTATGAGTGATGAATCCTATTTATAGCCAAGATATTCATCACTCTTAATATTCCCTCATAAATCACCATAAACATACATGTAACATCTCAATTAACATCCTAATTAACTATGACAATAAACATTATAGTAAACAATAGAGTAATGCACCACATAATTGCATAGTCACTTCACATTCTGACCAAAAACAGGATCCAATGTAGTCTGCTGGACTTCCGCTCGACCCGAGCCACTACCTCGCTCGGTCGAGCAAGCTTCCAGAGAAGCTACTGACTTGTTCTGCACACCTTGCTCGACCGAGCCAACACCGCTCGACCGGTCGAGCAATACTTTACTCAATCGAGCAATTGGTCGAGCCACTCACAGTCTGTTTCTCTTCTTGTTGCTTTGATCAAACAACTCTCATCAACCGTTCCAAACCTTAAACCACCCATATTCGACACATCTTTATCGACCCTCTCTAAAGTACAAGACAAAGCATGTTCGATTAAATGTTTAAAGTTAACGTCGTTATTAAGATTATTGGCACTTGCTTTAACAAAGGATAAGCAAACTATTGAGGAAAGAGCAATATCACCATTATTGATCGATAATTAAAGAGTACAAGTACTCTTATGTTCCATTATAATAATCATGTTGCATTGAATAAGAGTACTTATATGGCATATTGAATTGTGTAATGTTTTAAGACGATTATTGATAGTATTATTGACCATCCAGATTTGTTGCTTAAAGTTCATCCCATAACATAATAGAATAATACCATTTTATTAATTTTGTTATGAAATTGTGAAAATAGAACTATATTTAGGTAGAAATTGATCATTTTAACGTCAAAATTCAAAATTGAATTTTTTTTATTTTAACTTATCTGTTCAAGTTTAAAATTAATAAATGTCCAAAAACACTGGCAAAAACGAAGAAAAACATGTGAGGCTGCTACACGCACGAAATGAAGCGGCCCAAATTGACTCGGCCAAGTTTTTGGATAATATATTTATATCATCTCGTCTTATATGAGACCGTCTCACCATGAGACAGGTCCATATAATAGCACATTTCTTCATTGATTATTTTAAGATCATAAGTAATTATTTTAAGGGTATAAATAATCATTTTAAGACTATAAAAAATAATTATATTATATTAGAATTATCTGGTGATCCTTTAACGTCATAAGTGATCATTTTAAGACAAAAAAATATATATTGGGTTAGACCAATAGAAATGGTCTTACCGTAAGACCGTCTCATTTAAAAATTAGTGTATTTATATTTAATAATAGAATAAAAGTTTGGAAAATTTGTTGTGAATAATCCAACCTATTTTCAATTAACTGCCAATAATCATACCTTTTGAAATTTTTTTAATAATCTAACCTTTGCTTTCTGTTTATTGCCAATGGACCCTTTAAAAAATAATCTGCTATATTAGGTTAACTCTCATCTTCTCCTTCTTTATAATAATCCAACCTATTTACCATCACCTGCCAATAATCCCACCTTTTGAATTTTTTTTAATAATCAAACCTTTGTTTGCATTTTGTTGCTAGGTTTCCTTCAAAAAGCTAAATACTCAATTTTTCTCTGCCACTAGTTTATAATAATTCAACATAACTCATCCATACATGTTAAGCCTCTTTTAATTTTTTTAACACATTTTCTCTTTAATTATTATAAAAAAATCTACAATTTTTAAAATGCTCAATTTCTCTTTGGCATTGGCACTGATTAAAAAGGGTATTTTACAAAAACTTACGACTACTATTAATTTTTTATAATATTTTAACGTGTAAATTTCAACTTGATAAAGATAATATATAACGGGTTGGGTGTGGGTCAAGCGGGTTAAATTTTTGAACACCCCTATTTGATGGTATATGTATGTAAAGACAATTAGTATTTATGCAATGATCAACTTCATAAGTTTGGGAAGTAATAACTATTTTATTTAATTTCTTGATGGGTCTATTGGCAACAAACAAAAAGTAAAGGTCGAAAAACTAAATAAAATTTTAAAAGTGGGATTATTGGTTGGTAATGGAAAAGAAATTGGATTATTATAAAAACGGCCTCTCTCTTGAGAGACCGTCTTTTCTAAAGACAGTTCTCAAAAGCTCAGCCCATTATGTTAATTTAAAAAAAAAAACTAACGCACGCATGTAAGTGTAATGTGAAAAGTCGCATAATATATATTTGGAGTTATAACAACATTTATTTGGCGTTATAACATAATATGTTTGGTGTTATACCAACATATATTTGAGGATTATAACATAATTTATTTGGGATTATAACAAAATATATTTGAAACTATAACAATATATATATTTGAGGTTATAACATAATATATATATATGAGGTTTTAACAACATATATTTGTGGTTATAACATATTATATTTGGGGTTATAACATAATATATATTTGGGTATATAATAGTCTGTGTTTGAAGTTATAGTATTTTTATAACACCAAATACATTATGTTATAACCCCAAATGTATGTTGTTATAACTCCATATATATTATATTGTTACTTCAAATATACATTGTTACAACTCTAAATATATTATGTTATAACCCCAAATATATTATGTTATAACAAAAAATATATGTTGTTATAATCCCATATATATTATATGTTATAACCTCAAATATATATATTGTTATAACTTCAAATATATTATGTTATAATTCAAAATAAATTATATTAATAAACCCTAAATATATGCTGGTATAACACTAAATATGTTATGTTATATCCCAAAATAAATGTTGTTATAACCCTAAATATATTATGTGACTTTTTACATAGCACTTACACGCTGTGTTAGGTTTTTTTTTTTTAAATTAACATAAAAACGATTTTATGTAAGAATTGTTGTTATAAAAAAGGAAGAAGATAAGAGATAACTTGATATAATAGGTCATATCTTTAAAGGGTTTATTGGCAATAAACTAACTAAAAGCAAAGATTAAATTATTAAAAAATTTCCAGAAAATAAAATTATTAACAGGTAACTAAAAATAGATTAGATTATTCAGGACGATTGTTCCTAGTCTACTTAACACCGTAATCTTCAGTTTCACCTTGCCGCTTCTCCTGTCTTCTCTTCATCTTTCTCAATATTATTAATTCTTCTCATTTAGGGTTTATCGCCGGCGAAATCATGGGAAGAGCTAAGAAAGGTCCTAAATTTGCTGTTATGAAGAAGATCGTCACTTCTAAAACCCTAAAACAGTAGTTATTCTTTTTCTTTGTGTTTTTTTTAATCTTTTTTTTCTCTAACTTGATTTTCATATTCATATTCACTAATTTACGAAATTTCTTCTATTTTAGTCACAAGCAAGAAATCTTAAACCCTAAAAAGAAAGACCTTGCTGCGGAAAAGCTCCCTAGAAACGTGTAAGAATTTCAATTTATTCTATTGTTTGCTTAATTTTAATAATCGTTCAAAATTCGATCTTTCTTTAACTTAATTGGTTGCTTTTCATGGCTGTTTTTTGACAGGCCTTATGTTTCGGCAGCATTGTTCTTTACTCATAATACTGCTTTGGGACCGCCTTATCGAGTTTTGGTTGATACCAATTTCATCAATTTTTCCATCCAAAATAAAGTGAGATTCCCAAATTTTATTTTGTAATTTAATAATCAATTTTGAATGCGTTGAACATATCGGTTTTGCTTTAGAAATGCAAATTTGTAATACGCTTAAGCTGAGTGATGTTTTGATTAATCCTCGAAACAATCCAGAAGTTAGAAAGGTGCTCAGTCCTATAATTTACGTGAACTTTTTGTAGTGGGTTTTTCATGTTCTTTGTGTTTGTGTTTGTGCAGTTGGATTTGGAGAAAGGGATGATGGATTGCTTATATGCAAAATGTGAGTGTTTCAGCGTTATTTTTGATATTAATTATTAGACATTGTACAAACCATTTGAGAAGAAAAAAAGATTTCTCATAGTGTCTACTTTAGGATGTGTTTGGCTCAAACATTTTTCATGGATTAATGAAGGTACCCCATGTATTACGGATTGTGTGATGGCTGAACTTGAGAAGCTTGGTCAAAAGTATCGTGTAGCATTGAGGTATATTCTTCATGCTTGTCTTATCAAAGCATTGAATGATTTAATTGTTTGGTGGCCTCTAATATTCTGTGTTTTTGTCACTTTTGGACGTTAACAGACTGTTTGAGTTTACTTGAATAGTTGAATTTATTGTCTATTTCTCTGTATTTTATTGTTCATCTATGAGATTGAAGTCTAATTGCTCTCTACTTACAGGGTTGCGAAAGATCCTCGATTTGAGAGGCTTCCGTGTACCCATAAAGGAACATATGCTGATGACTGCCTGGTTGAGAGGGTCACTCAGGTATGTATTTCGAATCACTTCATTGTATGTTCATTGTCTATAGAATTGGTATGTTAACGTGTAGAAGTGTATCTAAATAGGCTAACCATCTTCATTGTCGAAGGTTTACTCTCATATATAGACATTGTAATAGAATTGTTGCTTACATAGTACATTTTGCATCACCAATTGGTTTTGTTGACGATTTGTTAATGGTGTCTGTAATGCTTGAAATGGCTACACAGTCACTGATCAGATTTCCCACAGATCAATTCTTTTATTATGTTGAACAATTGAAGTACAAGTATACATATTCTACACTATACTGACTACTGAGTATAGCTACATAATTGAGTTATAGAAGTAAAATGTAAACTGATTTTGTATTTATCACATTTGGGGCATGAGATTAAGTTACATTTTTTAATTGCTTCACATGCATTAGATTCTTTAAATATTTGTATCGGATCACTTTGACTGTGTATTGAAACAAGAATCTCTAAAATTCTAAATACATATGGAAAGTCGACTCTATGCTTTTTATGTGACATAAGTTTTACTTTTTTGCAAACAGAGTAAATGCTACATCGTTGCTACTTGTGATCGTGATTTGAAGCGAAGGATTAGAAAGGTATTTCAGTTTGAATAAAGCGTGTTGATGTGTTTTCATTGTAAATTTGTTTGGAACTTTGAGCTTAAAAATGTTTGCAAACTGTGTCATATGGTGTCAAACCCTGAAAATGATTGTGGTTGCAGATCCCTGGTGTGCCTATCATGTACATCACACAACACAAGTATTCAATCGAGCGGCTGCCAGAGGCTACGATTGGTGGAGGTATGCTAAGCTAGTTTTAATTATCCTTTCCAATTTCACTGATTTATTGATTAGATTTAGCCTTATGTTGGAGATGTGTCACATTTATGTTCTCTTGCAGCACCAAGATTTTGATGCTTTTGGAGGGCAGTTGTGAGAGACTATTCACCATTTCTATACTACAAATGAGGGTAAATGAGCGGCAGATGCCCGGTGTTACCAGTGAGACGAAGATTTTCAAATTTTTTAAAGGCGATGAGAAGAATGAATGTCTTAGTATTGGGGGTTTCGGATTCCGTTATAGAGATTAGTGAGCGTTAAGTGATGTGAATTTGTTCGTTTCTTTTCTTTTTGGGTACAAGTTGACAAAAGACCCGTGGACAAACATTGATCAATACTACCTTTTAACTATTATTTATTGTTAACGACCTATAATGCAATTGTCTCTCTCTTCTTTCAAATCAAGATAGATTTTAGGAATGTATGCTTATGTAATGGTTGAATGCCCCTCTTCAAGAAATGCTAATTGGGCACTAAACACTTTTGTTAAAGAAAGTTAATTGTATGGATTATATGGTTATTTTGGAGGAAAGTAGATTTACACTCTACTTTTTTTGTTTAAAGGAAAATAAAGAGAGGAAGAGAATATCATTTTTCTTTTTAATTTTTTTACATTTACACTTCGTTTGAATTGAGAGAGTTGAAGGTGAGGAAAGGAAGACAGTTAGAGGGATATACTTTTTAGTTTATTATCGGATAACAATTCTGAAGATGAAGGATTTTGGATTTGAAAGGATGAGGTTTAGAGGATTTTAGTTGTTTAATTTGTTAAAGGACAAATCTTTTTAAAAGTGAAAAATTTTAAAAGGAAGAAAAATCTTATTTATTTATTTTTTGTTTCCTTTTAAACAAACAAGTGAAGATATATTCAAAATCTTGTTCTTTCCCTTTCCTTCCTTTACGTTTACTCCTATATTGTGCAAGAGAGAAAGGAGTGGTGACACCTTTTTCATCTCAAAAGAGAAAAATAAGAATAAATAACAGCGTATTTACAGAAGAAAAAGAGTAAAAAAATGAGGTGACAAAAGTAGTGAAAATTAATTTTTTGTCATCTTATATGGAATGCTAGATTGGCTCTCATATTCCTTTTGTCAAGGGCTCACTTATTCACCTAGTGAAAACCGTGCGGCACTAATGTCAATGACTAACGATTACACTAGCTCGGCCTTAAACTCGACCCTTTAAGTGTGCAAGTTGATGAGCTTGGTTAGACTTGCTAAGGAAAGACTTAAAAAGAGAGTATTTGAGTGGAAAAAGGCTTTGTATTGATAAGAGAATGCTCTTACAAGAGAGTTAGATGCTTACAAGAGCTTTTGGAACTTGAATGCAAAAATGAACCTAATAGCCTATTTATAGGCAAGCCCCCTTACCTCGGGGCCATTCTAGAATGCTCTTAACCTAGAGTTCTCTAAAATGCTCTACACTACTCTCGTCGAGTATGTACACGTATAGAAAGACCTATAAGGTTTTGGACATGCCCAGAATACTTTAGAATACACCACACTATTCTATATTACTCTAGTATGTTCTAGTATTTACAAGATAGAGCTAGAACCTTCTAGACCCTTCTTGAGTATGCTAGTATTTTCTAGCATACTCTAGTACCTTCATGAATGTACTAGATGCCTCTAGCACATTCTAGATCCTTCATGAGTGTTCTAGATGCTTCTAGAACACCCTAGAATAGTCTAGAAGCCTCTAGACCATTCTAGAACCTTCCTGATACTTTTTATGTCGGAAATGCCGAGAAAAATGTGAGATTGACGACACGGACCGATCCAACTGTGTTTGGGCTGTGTCACTTTCGCTCTCATTTAATTTTTTTTATTTGCCTTTTATATTATTTTCAAAACATGTGTGCGGGATTCAATATCTATAAATGCATTTCTTAAAAGATTGTGAAAAGCACACATGTTTAATGAGCAATTTTATGTAGTGTATTATAATTTGAAATCAAACTAACTATAATTCTTTGACCTCGTTGATATAAGGACAATCCTGTGAACTCGATATAAAAGGGTAAATCAAGTCATTTAGGTTTAGAACAAATGGAATGCTTCACTAACTAATGCTATTTTCGGAAAGCTTGTATAAGACAAGTGTCAACCATTGAAAGAAGTAATGTTAATCATCTAATAGCTCATTCTCCACATCATAACTCATTCCATGTCATGCATTATTGAGGGAGACGATGAAGATGCAAAGGGAATTGAGTGACATAACTTTGGAGATTCAAAAGAAGCAAAGAGATAGGGGCAGAGCAGAGTGCTAACTGAGCAAGGTGAATGCTTGAACGAGCACTTTGTGCCATTAGAAAGAAGACGCATGGTCGGCTTATACAAACAAGGGGTGTGCTTGTTCGAGCATGTATTCAATGTCAAGTAGTAATAAATTTCACCCAATATCGACATTAAAAACTAGACTAGTGTAAGGAATTTCTTTAGTAGAAAACTTGGATAGTGTAAGGAATTTATCAAATCAATACCCTAGGAGGATGCATTGTTTCTTCCTCTCCTAATACTCCATTTACAAACACAAACCCTGGTTACAAGCTTTTGCATCCTTTTCATCGAATTTTTTACAGAATGGACTCGAGAAAATTAATATTTTGATACAAAAAAGAATAATCAACTATAACCTACTTAATTAGCAACCAAATTGCTAGGAAGGAAAACCAAATACTATCTCCTTGCCATTTCCGTAGTGCTGTTAGTTGTCGTACTCGTGGTAATCTTTGAGATTTCCTCTGTTGCGGGTTTTACATACTTGTCTATCGGTTTCATATGCTTTGAGTTCCGACTTTTTATTCTCTCAAGCTTTTCTTTGTTTTTCCGCTTTTTTTCTGCCTTTTCCTTTTTCTTTTGATCTCTCTCCTTATCGGCAACACCCTGCCAGTAGATCTCACCCGTCCTTGGCCACAGCCATCGTCTTTTTGTATCCTCGGAGTCTGCTTCCTCGGCCAAGTCCTCATCCATGTTCTTAAGAGTGCGGAATGAGAAGAACTTTACCCACATGTGACCTCTCCTGTTCTGTAATCCGTGCTGTTCTTGCATCATGCCACTTTTCGGGTTGATATATACCATGTGCCTCGCACTGTGATACGCCCAAACGTTTACAAGAAGTTCAAGTACCCGAGAGTAACAATGCTTGTCCTGCAACATAGTTTTCATTGGGATTAACGAAGAGAATCAAGATGAAACAGACTATTTTCATATCGATTGAGGAAAGGCATACGGATATAACACTTCAAGAATAGCTAAAAGAATTCATATACTAATATTTAGACTAGTCAAAAGTCGACACGTAAAAAAAGTTGGTTAAGAAAGGTACTTCATTCTACAAACATGAAAGGGACCTACGGACCTGGACCTGGACCCAGACCCGGACCCAACACAACCCACTAAAAAGATAACCGAAAAGTGAACCTAATGTGATTAGGAAATCTCAAAAAAATCTCAATAGCCCACTACAAGTCTACATAAAAAATAAAAATAAAAAAACTCCAACAAGAAACACGAACTTGGCTTCATTTCTCATGCTTCAAACAAGTTTTAGAGAAACACGAACTCAAACTAGGGCCTGAAAAAAGGAAGAGAAATGATGAAATCCTTACTTTAGATAAGCTCAAATAACAGTGCCCATTTCGATGGTGTTCAGTGTACATTTGAGCATCCAATGCATCAACAAACATTCTGAAACAATTATAAATGCAATAATGAGTTTACTCGTGTGTGGTGGACGAGTTCTTGAAATGAGAACAGATGAGCAAACAATCGAAAATTCTGCACTTTATCAAATTCGTCAAATACCTCGCAAACATAACAAATTCTAGGAAAGACCTAGTTGGTAGGGCCCAACTGTGCATTACCGACCACGTATCTCCGTCCATAGGCATGGGTGGCAGGGAATCCCAATCTTGCTTAATGCCATACATTCGCTTGAACGCATCAGAAAATGCAGACCTTCAAGTGCGACATCGGTGTCAACAAAAAATCTTTGAAAGCACCGGTCAACGTAAGTTTAGGGAATTCAAGATGACTTACCTACAATTGCCAGCGTTAACAGAATCACAAAACGACCAAAAATCTTGGTTTAAGGGATTTCTGGGATCCAAGTCCATCCGAACCCAAAAATAGAAAGTGTCCCCGTGTTCTCGTGCTTCCATGGCTTCAAGCAACGCTTTCTCAGCTTTCTTAGACAATTCAACCTGCTAAACTAAAAAAATCAGTGGTGTCTTCAGTTGTCTTAAAATAAAGATGAACACTCTAAAGCTTTGTTTGGATTGAAGGAAATGGCAGCAAAGGAAGGGGAGAGAAATGGGAATGATTTTTCTTTGTTTTGATAGAAAATGAGGAGGGGTAGAAAATGGAGGATTTCACATTTTGTGAGAAACAAATATTTTCCGCAATGGAGAGATTTCGATGGAACATTCAGAAGTAAAATAAATGCTTGTAAATTTGACAACAGTAATGAACAGTGGAAATACCTTTTTGGCTGTTGCTCTCCAAGACTGGAACCCGATCCAGGCATTTTTATGTATACGGTCAACTCGATTAGCAATTGCAAAGAACGCTCCAAATTCTCCAAGCACATCACGGTAATATGGATTGCTGAGAAGAGAAAGTCGTGAGGATGCATCCACATCATCTGTTCCACGTCTACGCCCTTTAGAAGCCTACACTTATGATTCAAAGTATTAGAAACAAGCAACCAAAAATTTTCAAACGATACTGTCGCAAGACTCGCGACCGACGAAAGACTAGTACTCCCTCTATTTCTTAATGAAGTTTCCACAAAGAATGTTCATGGGAATTAGAAAAATAAAATCTTTTAGATAGTAGATATATTATTTTATTGAATAGGAGTAATAAATTTAATGGAGAAAAGTGAGGACCATAAACATTAAAAAAATATTAAAAGAAAGTCAGTGGAAAATATATGTGGACCATAAATAATAAAAAAATGTAATTATAAAGTTAGTGGGAAACATGTGGAGACCATAAAGAATATAAAAATATTAAAATGAAGCTAGTGGAAAATATTTGGGGAAAATAAGCATTATTAAAAAAAAATAAAGATGAACAAGTTTATTTCTGTCCAAAATTGTGATATAAATAGAAAGATTCGTTATGGGAACAAATGGAACACCCCAAAATGGCAAATGGGAAATTCTTTAAGAAGAGGGAATAGTTATTAGTAGAGCATGTCATAATTCATAAGGCTAATAACAAGCTTGAATATCCTATAGTATCTAATTACTATACTTAACTTTTTGACATTTTTATCCATTCCCCTAGACATCATCCTAATATGCAGAGGTGATATACTGAAACGTCGAGAAAAAGTACGATAAATGCGAGTAGGTAGATAAATCACTTACCATACCAATTCCTCGATAAAGAGGGCCATAGTGCAAAAAAGGCCAGGTTCCCTCCCCAAAGTAGGGTTCATATATACACAATGGTTGACCTGTCCTTTCAAGCTCCCCGTCATCCCTCTCATGCAAGTCATTCTTCAAATGATCCGCTCGTCTAGAATTTCGATATACATCTTCCCATGTTCCCCGAGGCTGATCAGATCTATCCTTCAGCTGAATGGACGAATACAAGTTCATTCAACTTATAATTCAGGAATAAAACGAACATTGCTGCACTAAGTTTACTCACCTCAGCATCTTCTCTTCTCTTTCTAGCAATAGTACTATCTATTTGTTTCTGTTCTTCCCAAATGCTATATAAGAAGTCTTCATCTTTCACAGATGTAGGAATCGAGGGTTCTGTCTTGTTAAGGTCCTCAATCTTGTCTAAGTATTTACCAACATCTCTGCTTCGATATGTCACATCACGAATCATATTCAAGACACTCCACCGCCATTCACTTTTGTATTTGGACGGAATGTCAGCAAAAGGCTTTGGGACGGCAACTTCTGACGGCAGTTTAAGAATATTTTCCAAAAGTGATGCATAACCTTCAATAGCTTCAATAGCCTTCATGTTTTTAGCCGTTCCTTTCCCGATCGAAGCAACATTATGAGCTAGAGGTGATAATCTAGATCTTGAAATAACTTTCAATAGAATCTTAGTTAAGACGTTAATATCATCCTTCGGGAACAGAAAGCCATTCACCCGGTCATCCACCTAAAAAATTATTGAAAATGAAGTCAGAAAATTTTCTCCGAAAGAATATGTAAACGAAGTTTGAAATGCCACATACGTATTTCTGTATCATGGAGAGATTAGGGGCAATTATCAGCTTCTCGTAGGACATGGCTTTTATCAAGATATCCGGAAATGATTTCTCGTCAAGAAATGATCCATATATGACAAGGTTGGCAATCCTGAGAATATCATCGGCATTTGCATCACGACCAGCATGCTTCACGATATCTTTCGGATAATTCAGACTTGTGGAGATGGCCTTCAGATGAACATTCAATACAATCAAATTACACATGCACGAAGAAGTATTAATCAAAATTTGATTATTTAGCCATGTTTATACCTCCACAGCCTTGGTATAATTACCGGTAGAATCTCCGGTTAGAACAAAGATTTTCAAGCCAGAACTGGATCCATTGCCCGGAATAAATTCAGTGATAAGTGGCTTTACAGCCTGCAAAATAAGAGCGTGCTCCAACCATAAACTTTTGTACATAAACTGACTTCCTACAATTGCCACAACAAAATCATCGGTAGCGAGACCCATCTTCGAATAGAACTGCTCTTGATTGAAGACCGTTAAACTGTCTGCTTCCCACGCTTCAGTTGGAGATCCCGGAATGACAATGTAGTTCCCCGTGTCAAACTTTGAATAAAGTAACTGAAAAAGGAAAAAAAAAACACCTTATAAAGCTCTTGAATAGTTCCACTCACGCTTCTCGGGATATACTAGATAGTGAGGCGCACATTGTGTTAAACGTGAAAATCTTGACGTAAAGACATTAGCTCATACTCGTGAAACTTTGAAAACGATGACTACATTTACAACTTACAAGACAAAGATAACATGGGTATTTTACAATTAATATTTTTTAGATTGGAGTGCAGGGTAAATTTAAGTAGATATACAGCGCCAGACTATACTACCAATCTAAATAGTGTTGAAAAAGGTATATTACCGGTAGGGCGTAGTTTGGAAACACCACTGCAGTAGCTCGACTGAAGCTTTTCTTCCAATCATGTAGGATTTCAATTTTTCCATTAATGGTGTACGTATCTAAACGAGTTGCAAAATTCTGTTCATGGATGGTCCAAATGAGAGGTAATGACTTGAAAGGTTCCTGCATAAAACTGTAGCAAATATGATCTATCATTACAAACGACATCCATGAAAGCTTAATGAAATTGCCAAGTAGTCAAAGAAACAAAACGAAACTAGTAAGTTAATTACAATTCACTTTTCTAGAATTGTATCTAAATGCATCATTACTCATGACTTCACATGTTCAGATAACCTTTAGAGTGTGTTTGAATAAAGAAAGGAAAGGAAGGGGAGAGAAGGGAAGGGAGATCAGTTCTACTTTCCGATTCCTCGATTGTAGGAAGGATTTATTTCTCACACAATATTAAGAATGTCATCCCTCCGAATACCATCCTCTCATTTGCTATTCAAATGGAGGAAAATCCATCTACCCATTTACCTTTCCTTCCATTCCCTCCTTATCATTCAGTCCAAACAAAGCATAAGAATGAATATTATTGCAATCCTAACTGTCTCTTTAGTCCAAACAAGTTTGACATCAGATATCATAACTTGACAGAACTTCAAAAACAAAGTACCCAGAATGATTAAAAGATTAAAGAAATGGTGGTATCATAGGAAAAATTAGACCTTGATTTAAATAAATATAACAAGAAAAAAATAGAAAGCCAAAGAGAAGCATACCAAGAAAGGATTTCTTTTCCCTCGAGAGAGTTGAGTAGTATACCATCATAGCTACAAACGAAGCAATACCAGTCAATAAGTAGTATAAGAATAGGTGATGCAATTACACAATCCTTTTATCAAGTAACTTCAGATGATGAAATGAGCTTTTATGCTATTAGAACTTTATGAAAGCCTTAAAAAGAAGTAGAATTCACTTGAAAAGGCATAAAAGTTAGTGAATGTATTGATTGGATCAATAATGTGGCATTTGAGAAGAGTTGAAAAAGGTTGGTTATTTCGGTCCAAAAGATAAAGCTATGTCGGCATTATCTCTGACGGGGCCAAAAGCCGACTTGACTTGATTTGAAAAACAAAGGAGTTGTGTCAGCACTAAAAGCCAACTCGACTTTCCTCTCCGGATTGCGGGTTTTTCGTGCTCTGCTTTTGCTCTTTGTTAATTGTAAGTGTATCGGGTTATGTATTATAAATAATCCAATTCACATAAGTTAGAGAAAGTTAATTACATATATCCTAACTCCCTCTCTCTCTAAATGTAAACCCTAACCTCCCACACTTTCTTCTCCAATCCTCTAAAACTAGCATTGTAAACCTCCATTAAATCTTCAAGAAAGCTTCATATCCTTCAATAACACATATGGGCTAGAGAAGGACGTTGCCCACATTGGGTGAACCTCAATAATTTCTTGTGTGGATCATTTGATTGGTTTAATTCTTGCAATTTCGTTGTTCTTGAATTAGGGTTTCTGAAATTAAAATTTCCCCAAATCCATTGTGAATCTATTTTTTGATCTATTGATTTAGAACACAAAGAACCATTAGTATGAAAAGGCATTAGGGTAAAAAAATCGGCAAAAGACCACATTTGTGAAATGCACAAATAACTTACTTCAACCAATCCACACTACTTCCACAACGATCTTTGGCTTCAATAATAGTGAATGGAACTCCTATATGTTTCCACATAGCATGTGCCGGACCATCTTTATTTGAAAAAACCTAAATATTTTCAACACACTCATAAGTCATCACATCATAGCTTTGGAAATAGATTTGAAATTACATCAATTTTATGAAGGTGTTCAAGCCGATGTGTCATTAGACCAACACATTATTTCAGAGTATCAACCAAGCAAGTAAATATAGATGTGTAGATGAAAAAAGTAAAAAAAAATAATAATCAAATACTCACATTATCCCTTTAAATTTTCTACAACACATACAAAAATCACTCACTTTAATTTGATATAATAAAAATAAAATTATCAAATATAAGAGCATTTCACCCAGTGCAAAATGGCACTATCCAGTCCTTTAGCACAACTCCACTTCATTCATCCAACATATTCAATAATAAAATAAATATACTATGAAAATAATTTGAAAAACTAAATTAGTTTCATAATTATTTTTGTTCTATCAATTATACTTCCTCCGAATTTTGTTATATGCACCCGAACCCAATTTAGCATTGTTCTTCATCATTTTATGGTATTTTACATATTGTGGCGATTATATGAGAAAAAAACATAATCATAAAGGATCTTGTTTTTTTTGTCTCGTCGCTTATTTTCGTAATATCAAATTTATAAAAATAATCCGACAAACGCATTGAATTGTGTAAAAATTGTCTGGGAGCAAGTAAAAAAAGCGGAGGAAGTATATTCTATCATTCAAAAGTTGGCCTCCAAGAGGACGAATCCCTCCCTTAGGCCCTCAAGAGCAAGACCATCAAAAAGTAAAAGAGATGCTAAGTCATGACTCCTGAGGGCTGAGATGACCATATGCATTCCATATTTCCAAACGATTTTGCGTTCAAAGGAAACCTTTACTTTCCTTTCAAGATTTTCAAATAAAATCTTCAAGGAAAACCCACAATATGTAATGACCTTATGAAACATGTATCAAATATCTTAATGAGTGAATACTTCCAAAAGCCAAACATGAAACGATGCATCACAATTCTTAGGAACAATAGTCGCGCTCCTTGAATATGCTATGATACTAGCCATTAGCACAATGACCCAACTCCCAATTTGTGCTTCAATAATCAATACGCATCACGAAAATTCTTTGGCATATGATTATTATTATTGCAAGTATTTATAATAGTTTTCTTTGATAAACAAGTACACTTCAACAAGATAACCACGACATTTCAACGTTTCGTTTCCCTTTCTTTCTCTCATTTTACCTATTGCTTCCCAAACTTGAGTCGTCTAACATATAATTAATTAATCTCCTAAACTTTAATTATTTAAGTTCGTGGCCAGTGTCACATGATTCCCTAATCTCCTCGCGAATCGAAAAAAGTGAATTATTGGGCATATTTGAGCAAATCATAAATTCAAAAAGTGAATTAGCTAGCGAACTATGTTAAACTGTCGTGGATAATCAAGCACCTTGTCTTCACAAACTTGATTCCCCACTTCTCTAGATAACAATAATCTAAACCTTAGGGTCACAATTTGATAAGTCTTAACACTTACTCATGCAGATTACATGATAAGTTTCATTTATATCACACATAAATTAACAAAGTCATGGAAATCATTAACCATTAGATTAGATCAACAAACATCACCATTCAGTAAAAGTAAACATTTTAGCAAGAAGTACAAGGTTAAACACTCCACCAATCAACTCAAACCACAGTACAAAATTACGGTTTCGATAACAATTGCGAAACGAATTTACGGCCAATACAGATGATTTTTCTGTCGATGCGGCCTATTATTCAGTTGCGGTAAACTCAAAAACCTTTACAATACGATCACGATACGGCATACGGCGTACAATGACTCAAACACAAACTTCGACACATAAATATGTTACCTCAATTGTGTAACCAATCTCTTGCAAAGCAGTTCCCACTGTCACCATTAATAACTGATATGAATCAACATCCAGATCCACAAAAACCTTCCACAATACACAAAAATCAATCATATTAATACTTCAAACAACATACCCACCTACAAATTAGATGCTTTCAAGAACTAATTTTACTTTCACTTCACTCAAGGATCAAGAAAAATCAAAAACAATTATAAATAACATAATCAATAGCACATGGCACAAAATCTTCCAATTTGAAGTATCCAAATTACTTAAACATCACTTGAATATTGATAACATTTGTATATAATCAATCATTAAAGTAATAATAAGGAGCAAATTGAAGTACTAACCAATGCAAGTTTAGGCTTCCTATAACCAAATCTAATCCCTCTCTTAAACCCAGAAGTGGAATTCACATCTTCAGCTTCTTTCTTAAATCTATCCAACAATCTTAAAGGTTCAAACATTGCATCTTCAACAAAATCAAGTTCACCAATAATTTCTTTCAAGTACATCAAATCTTCACTCATAAAATCCGTAACTTTTCTTGAATTCCCAGGTCTTTCCATTACTGAACCTGGTAAAAAGGTTTGAAAAAACACCAAGAAAACAGAGAACACAACAATGGTGGAAATCCATTGAAGATAACCCAATCTCTTAGAAAGCAAAAACCTTGGAAATCTCGATCTGGGTCTTTGATGTTTAGGGAAAGAAGAAACTCTACCAATGTTATTATGGTTTTGTTGTTGATCTTTCTTCAACAAAACCCCATTTTCAAGAGAACCCATTTAAGGTACCATGAATGCAAAGCTAAAATGCTCAAAAATTTAACTAATTTGATACAAACCCAGATTGAAAAAACAAAATTAAATTGTTTATCTTTGACAGATTGAGATGGGTATTCACTTTTCAGTAGTATTGAACTTAGAGATTTCTCCGTTTGAAGCTGAATTAATGGCGTTTTCTTGTATGGGTTTTTGCTGGTAAGTTTTTCAGTGCAAGAAACAAAAAACGACTGAGCTTTACAGCTTCACAGACAAAGTAAAGAGATTTAAGGAAGGAAATGAGATCAAGAAAAATCAGGAAAAAAAAATATAGGAAGAAAATACTAATGAAAAAGATTGGGTGGATAATGACTAGAATATTATACAGAACAGCTAAGCAGCTGTAAAAACCCAATTTAATCGGGGGTTTTAGACTTTAGTGTTGGAAAGCTAAATGGATTGTGTGATTAATTAATCACATCGTCACTCTTTTATTTTATTGTCACCCTTATTTAATAAAGTGATGATATTAACCCTGAACTATAAAAAAAAAAAATTTTTAAAATTTAAAGGGATGAGTCGCACCCCTTTAAATTTTTTTAAAAATTTTTTAAAATATTATTTTTATTATTATTATTATAATTATTTTTTTATTATTATTTTTTTAAATATTGTTGTTATTATTATTATTAATATTAAAAATTATTGTTATTTTTAAGCCCATGAGCATTTTCGTCATTTTATTGATATAGGGGTGGCGATAAAATGAAAAGGGTGGCGATATTTAGCAATAACCTTAATTAATTTAGCAGCTGGTGTTGGACGAGACAACTTCATAATGAGATCGTCTATTTAGGCCGGTCCAGTTCGCGCGTGTATCAATCTCACATGTTTTCTCTTGTTTTTTCCATTTTCTGGCAATTTTTCAATTTTAATTTTAAAGGTATCAAATTTTGACTTAAAGGTATCAATTTCAACTTAAAATAAACTTTAAGCATATCAATTAAAATAAATTTTGACCTATTTGTGATCAATTTTGACATTAAACTGATCAATTTCTACCTAAATATGGTTCTATTTCACAATTTGTGAACGAAATTAATAAAATGGTATTATTTTATCATTCTATGGATAAATTTCAAACAACAAATGAATGGTCAATAACACTATCAATAATAGTTTTAAAACATTGTACAATACAAGCACTTTTATTCAATGCAACATGATGGTTCTAATGGAACATAAGAGTACTTGTACTCGTTAATCATCGATCAATAATAGTGATATTACTCTTTCCTCAACACATTTATATATATTTGTAAATAGTTTAGATTGAATATATTAATAGTTAAATTATGACACATAAATTGACAATTGATATTTTATGATCTAACTCAATTTTGAACGTATAAGCTTCAATTATCGTTATCAAAGTAAGTATTTCAAAGTCTATAAGGATATTGGATAGGTTTTAATTCAAATTGAATATGTTAATAGTTAAAGACAATGATGTTTTATAATCTAACTCGATTTTGAACTTCTAATCTTCAATTATCGTTTTAAAAAAAATTTTCAAGTTGTATAGATATATTGTATAGCTCTTAGTTCAAATTTAATATGTTAATAATTTTAACACTATTATGGATATTTTATTAACCATTCATTTGTTGTTTGAAATTCATCCATAGAATGATAGAATAATACTATTTCATATAACTTCATTTTAAAATTGTGAAACAGAATTATGTTTAGGTAGAAATTGATCAGTTTAACGTCAAAATTGATCACTTATAGGTTCAAATTGAAATTTTTTACTTTAATTGATATGTTTAGGTATTACTTTACGTTGAAATTGATACTTTAAAGTTAAAATTGATACATTTAAAGATCAAAATTGATAAATGCCCAGATAATTGAAAAAAAAAAGTGTGAAGTGGTTACATCCGCGAATTGGGCCGACCCACTCTTAGTCTCAATTTGAGACGGTCTCGGCCAAATTTTGGAGTTAATTTAATTAATGACTACTTGACTTACTAATTAGTTTGTTGGTTACATGGACTTGTTACATAGTGGTAAGTTTTAGAATTTATTTCCTCCGTTCCAATTTACTTGCAATGTTTATTTTTTTTACGTTGTCCAATATAATAATTTAATTCTTAATTTTTCTAATTATGTATAATAAAAATTATAAAAATTTGCTATTAATAATCTTTGCAATAAGACGAATTAAACAAGATCTCACTTGATTATATTTCAACTTATAGATTAAAAATAATCACAAATAAAGAGTGGTGAATGAATAGTGTCATTTTTTTTCTAATGTTGCAACTAATATGGAACGGAAGTTACGGAACAGAGGAAGTACAAATTTCAAATTATGATTTTTTCGCGAATTACAACCACTAGAGTATTATTGTCCATAGGCACCACAGCGTTTAGACTAAATTATAGGATTTCAACCATTTAGGTTATATGGTTGGAATTATGTGATTTGCCTAAACACCGTAGATATTGATACTTTAGTGACTATAATTCACAAAAGATAACATTAAGATTGTAATTCTCAAAAAACTTAAATTTTAAGGCTATAATTTCGAAAATATTCATATAAAAATCACGCATTTGATTTCACCTGATCCTTTTCTTCCCTAGTCTACCTTTTGATAAAAAAAATATATGATTTTAGTCTCAATATTTATAGATACGTTTTATAAATTATAAAAAGTGTATATCTAAAATGGATAAATCAAGAAAAATGTTATAAGATCTCGGAAATATATTTAAGGGATATTATCAATGGTACCCTTATATTATAGAAATATATCAATGGTACCTACATTAATTCCAATGGTACCTCCCAACTATATGTTAATTACAACCGTGACACTATTCCGTTAAATGTCCGTTAAATCTCGAATTTGACCTAACCATGGTTAGTTTATTCTTCTTCCCTTTTCCCTCTCCTCTTCCTGCTCTCCTTCCATGGCTGCTTCTTCAAGAATCTCTAAAAGCTCACCTTTCATGGGAAGAGCAAATCCATTGATTATACTTCCAAAGATTAAGGGACTGAAGTACTCCACAATAACCATGAATCAAATTTATATAGAAACATTCAAAGATTAAGTTTGTAGTCATGTCTACATCAATGCGATAAGGAACCAATTAATAATTCATACATCATTCAAAAGATTCAGCAACCACTTCCTTAATATACTAAACATGTCCAACAAAAGTGCAAGCCTTCAAATTTCATCTAATATCAACAAGTCAAATCCTAATGCTAATTAAAATCATTCATTAACAGAAACCCAGAATCACAATTACATAAAAATAAAATAAACAAAATACAATTTAGGAGTAGAAAACAAAGTACAAAGTACAAAGGGAAAATCAAATTTGGGTATCACTATATGTCAAGATACTTCAAATTTGGACAATTTTCCCCAAAATTAGGCATGGGAATTGAGATATTATTGGAAGAAAGATCCAAAAACTCCAAATTGAAGGAAATATTCAGGCTTGATAATAAAGAACTTGTTGCCCAGATAAATAATTTATAAAAACATCCAATGTTTTGAGAGAAAGCTCAAAATGAGCCACTTCCAAATCCTTGGAAGAATCCAATAAATTGAAGGAAATATTCAAGCTTGATAATGAAGAACAAGAAGAAAACTTTGATAAATCAAAGAAAAATCCAAAAATGGAGTTTTGAGATAGGTCAATTTCTGAAAGTGAAGAAGAGCAAAGAGAGAAAGGTTTAAGAGAACCAGAAATATTTGAAGCAACCATGGAAGGAGAGCAGGAAGAGGAAAGGGAAAAGGGAAGAAGAAGAAATTAACCGTGGTTAGGTCAAATTCGAGATTTAATGGGCATTTAACGGAATAGTGTCACGGTTGTAATTAGCATATAGTTAGAGGGTACCATTGGAATTAACGTGGGTACCATTGATATATTTCTATAATATAGGGGTACCATTAATAATATCCCTATATTTAATAAATATTGCCAATGAAAAAAACTATAGTTAAATTTTATTGCTATTGTATATTGTATTATCTAATATTCAGACTACTAGTTTCATTAATTTTTTTTCACACTTGCTAAAACAATAAGTACATCTAATTGCACATAATTAAGAATTATAGTAATTTAATATTAATAATTTTTACGCTAAAACGAATCAAATATGATCACACTTAATTACGTTTTAACTTATATATAGATTAAAAATAAAATACAAATTAAGAGTGATAAGTGAATAGTGACTATAAAGTAAATGATATTAGGCATAATGAGAGAGTATTAAATATTTTCAATCTTTATCATCATCATTAATCTAATAGTTCGCTCCAAACAGTATCTGGGTTATAAAAGGGGACAAACAATCTGATAAAATTTGATTTTGATGACGTAGAATTAGTCATATCTGATCTTTGAATAATCTCAAGGATTTTACCGTTATAAAAAAGAATCTCAATAATATTTATTTTCTTTAATTTTTTGGTTTTTGGCTCCTTTCTTTAATTTTAAGGTTTTATTTGCATGAATGACAATTATAATTCAGTCATTCTGCTCACCGCCCAAAAAAAGTCAATTATTCTACTTTACTAAAAAAAAAAAAAAAAAGAAGACATAGAAGTATCAAATACGTTTTATATATTTAAAATTGAGATGAAATTTGAGCCATTCCCATTTGAAAAATTAACCAAAAGTTATTCGATGATTGACTTAATGATTTTGTAAGACTGTAATATGTTCTCTTTTCTTCGTCTTATAAAAAAAAATTAAGTTGATTTATTATTTTTATGAAGATAAAATATAAACCAATTTATCAAAAATAATTGTCCCTTACTAATAGTAGTCTTGACACTATTGTCGTCTCAAACATGTTGAAAAACACTTTCAGCCACATAATTCATATTTGGTCGATCATTATGATTCTCCCATCTATGAGTTTGGTGGATTGAATGTAATGCAATTTCACAAAAAAAAAAATGTACATGATTTAATGAGTAATTTTAATATAGTTTATTATAATCTAAAACAAAAAACTGTAAATCAAATATATATATATATATATATATATATATATATATATATATATATATATATATATATATATATATATATATATATATATATATATATATATATATATATATATATATATATATATATATACATATATACATATATACATATATATATATATATATACATATATATATATATATATATATATATATATACAAATATATATATATACAAATAAATATATACATATATACATATATATATATACAAATATATATATATATATATATATATATATATATATATATATATATATATATATATATATATATATATATATATATATATATATATATATATATATATATATATATATATATATATATATATATACCTATAAATTCATATTACACCTACATTTATTTACCCTAAATGATTATACTTTGTGAAATGAGTTTGGTTCTAAGTCTAAATTATTTGGGATCCTATGTATTAAGGGTGTGAAATGCTTAAATTTAAATTAGTTTGGGTTTGGCTAGACTTGATATATCATTGACCAATCCTATTGAAAATTGTTAAAAGTCAATCAAATAGTATTGGTCGCTGCTAGTCAAAATTAAAAGGATAAAAAAAAAATATGTATAATTAATTTAGAGTAAATTTTTAAATTAGATAGTATAATTTTTTCTAAATCATATTATTTTCTAAATTAGATAAACTAAAAAAAATGTGAACTAATAAGAGAATGACACATGATGCTTTTAATCTCATCAACATGTCACAACAAGTCAAGGTATTTTATTAGAAATTAAATGTAATGATTTATAAATAATATTGAAATGATATTTGAGTTCCATTTTTATTGACTTCTGCAAACACTCTAACCCAAAAAAACTTAAAAGAAATGGGTTTATAATAATCTTTGTCAAAGGTTATAAAGTATTTTTAATGACAATTTTTTAGTGTATCTTGTTTTCAAACCAATTATAATTGTAATTTAACAAAAGGATTATATATTTTGTTAAATAAGTATTAATCAACACAATTTTGGAGTTAGTAGCCATAAGTATCTAAATGGGCAAAATTATTGATTGAATATAAGTAGACCCGTGCAATAGGTTGGATAAAGGTTGGATCGGATTTAAACTTATCTCATAGGCATTTTAGTGGGAAAGTTAAGAATAAGAAAAAAGTAAGTATTGTATGAGTGGAAGAAAAAAAAACGCATACATAAAATAAAAAGGTAAGTTAAATGTGTGAATAAAAATTTAGAAAAAAATGTAGACTATTACTAAAAATAAATACAAGACAAAGTGTAAATGTATAAATTAAAAATAAAAGTAGAACAAATTTGACAGAATAAGGGGAGCAATAAGTTAGAGAAGAATGATAGAGGGTACTTTGTCTCTTCTAAAATACTTACGTCCAATTGTGATAATTATATTGAAAATGTATCATTATCAGTAACAAGTATAATGGAACAAGAATTAGACGTAACACCATATCATACAAAGTCATATTGGTGTTGTTGGACTTTGTTACTTTTCTCATAAATAAAAATAAAACAAATATATATACAAACCTTCGTTGGAGGCTTGGAGCTTTGTAAGTGGTTATAACGTCCCATCACACATGACATACAATGAATTTTGATTAAAAAAGTAATTTGGTCATACTTATTTACATGGATAATTACTTTTTATACTCTTATTATTACAATATCAATGTTATTTTTTTTATTCATGATTATATAATGTGACAAAATTTTGTTAGTTAGTTTTTACAAATTTATCTCTCATCTTTATTTATTATTTGGTATTATAATTGACAATGAGTAATAATTTTCACAAATTAAATATACTGTTCATCTTTATTTATTTTTTATCAATCTTACAAACAATTTAAATATGAGGGTGAAAATGTAAATATAAAGGATAATGTTAAATGTTAAAATATTTTCTCTCTAAATGTTAAATTTATAAGGATTGTATGAAAAAGCAAGATTGATTTAAAAGTTTAGTCTCTTTGTGTTTTTAACATTTTTAATAAATATTTTCAAAATTTTCTCAGTATTTCAGAAAAAATTATTTATACTTATATCTTTTTCTCAATCTATAGCTTATAATAAATAAGAATTATTTAACTAATGTATTAGATACATAGGTTTAACCTTCTCATTTTCCACTTTCACAACAAATTTACTACTCCAACAAATTTGCTACTTCATGCATGAGAATGGGAGTGTACAATTTGTACAATCATGGATGAGCATTAGGCTATTTTGGTTTATAGTGTCCAAAACTAAGGCTCGAAACGTATTTGAGGTATATATCAGGTCTTCAAGGGTATGGCCGGATCCAAAATAAAATTAAATAAATGATGTCAATGTAATAAGTAATTTCTTCGTTTTTCAATGTTTTTCTCGTTTGGAATATTCTACCTTAAGGAGAGAGAAATTTGATCAATGTTTTTGAGACATATTTAGTAGATAAAATATATCTATATGATATCTCGTTCGATTCGTCTTAATGTATACTTTTTTATTATATATTTTTTATATTTTTCATTATGCATATCTAGAAATATTAATGCTCAAAATTTATTTTGAAAACTATGCAAAAAGTAAACGAGATGAACCAAAATAAACAGAGGGAGTATTGTTTTTATAAAATGTTGATTAGTAAGGCTTGAACCTTGGACGATGTTGTCATACACTTATATTTAACCAACTTAACCAATACATGTAATAGAATATATAGAGATATAACTTGTTAAATACTGTTAGTTGGCAACCTTTAATTGGGCTAAATCTGCCCTTATTCAAGGGTACATAAGAAAGTAGTGTAGAAAACAAGTGGGAGACGTCGAGCTTATCCTTGACGAATCATTAAATTCACACGTTTCAGTTTAATTTTGTCGTCATATTGACTTAAAAAGAAAATAGGAAAATATTAAAATCAATGTATAATATTTAATGTGTATTTAATGTGCACTGAGTTCATACAAACCTTACTCTAATAGTGGTTTTTAACTATTTTAATCGATTAAATTTTGTCTCCATCCAAAAATAAAATCTCAAATGATCTGGACAAGATTTATTCAATTAATCATATATAACACTTAATAGTACACGATTTTGTCTCACATTAAGAAAAAATTAAGTAGTTTTGGCCCCCATGATATCAAATACAACCAAATTGAAGTAATTAGGAGGAAATTTTGCTATGGTATGTACTATGACATCCAAATAAATCTCAAATCCTTTGTGCATTCCCCACATGATCATTCGTAGGAAAATCCACATTATCAAGTTTGCACATTATAGATGATAACGATTTTACCCTAATCTATATAACATAACAAGACGGTCTTATCATGAGACACATTTTTATATATAGGATCGTCATCATTCCAGTGAGTCATGCCCAAGGCAAAGTAGAAGAGGGTAGAAAAGAAGGCAGATCAATATCCTCATCACAGGGAGGTCGCGATTGAAGGAAACTTATGAACTCGAGTATCGTCTAACATATTTTATATACAGGTTGAATAACTTAATAAGCAAAAAAATTATTATCATGTAGACTCTTTGTTTTAAGGTTGTTTAACTGAGAGACGATATCTCACAAGACTATAGGGAAAATTTGAAATGAATAGGCAAAAAAATATAAAAAGTTTACATAATAGTCAAAGTTTCAAACTATTTCCCAATATAAGCAACTTTTTTCCAAACATGTGGCTTGGAGCTATACGCTGTTACTAACAACGAACAAAGGTGGAGGTCAAAATTAGTCAAAGTATTTGTTGTATTTGTTTGCTGTTAGTAACAGTGAACAAAGATTTTTACCAATTTTGCCCTCCACCTCTGGTCGCTGTTACTAACAGCGAACAGGCACGGGGTTAAATTTATAACAACCTTCTTCTTCCTCATTTTTCCCCAAATTAACAAACCCTAAACAATAACATGCGAAAATTAACATCCAAATTCCTCCATTAAAAAGATTTAATTCTTCAATTCATCCCTCCCTCTTCGAAATTAACATCACGAAAGTGTTCTGAAACGTAGTTGGATTGATCTTAGGTAATGTTTTAGTTGATTTATGCTTGATTTTCGGATTTTAGGGTTTATTATAATTTTCTTATTTTTATTCAAATGCAGGTGCTACATTCGCAAATCAATACTCTTGAAGCTCATCCTTATCTAATTAAGGTACTCAAATGTTGAATTTTAGGGTTGTTGATGGTGAATATAATCTTGACAAACCATTATCTTGACAAACCATGATTGTGAATGGTGAATAGTTGTAGCTGGTGGATATTGCAATTTAATATACTTAAATGTAGCTGGTGAAAAGTTAATTAGGGTACTTTCGAGTAACTATTTTTAAGCAATTTTCACCTGTGTTGTAACATTAAGTAAACGTTGATCACTAGAGTTCTCTCCAATTCTATGCCTTAACCGTAAAGATGGAACCTTCAAAACTTCGAGTAAAGTTTTATCACTAGAGTTCTATTTCACTATAAAACTAAAGCAATAACATTCTTCTACAGTAGTTGGGATGGATCCAACAACTCCAGGCCTTCACGATCATAGTGTGCTCACTATGCAGGCAGATCATAGGATTTAGTGTACTATGGGATGTCCAGGTTGGCTAAGTTCATATTTATTGAATGAATTTCCTTAGTTGTAATGATTTCGTGTGATTATAGTATATATTATCGTTGCTCTTAGGTCTTTGACACGGACACTATATACTCTAGACATCCTGACTCTGTTCCATGGGAGATTGACGCACGGATTTTTCCTTACATACAGCGAGCGAGGTTGTATGACTTCCACCTCGTCGCATACGGGAGAGTGGATCGTGCGATGATTACGGATCTAGTCGAGCGCTGGTGTTAAGAGACGCACACCTTCCACCTTCCATTGGGTGAGGCTACTATCACTCTCTTAAATGTAGTTGTACTCACACAGCTTCCCATTGAGGGACATGTCGTGTCCACTATTGGCCTCCAGCTATCGAGCTGGCGAGATATCGTTGAAAGGGTCCTAGGAGTGCTACCTCTTGCTAAGGCAATTCGAGGGAGCAGGTTGTATTGTAGGTGGCTAGCGCAGACATTCTCACACCTCCACGAGGGTGTTGATGAAGTCACTGTTGAGAGATATGCAAAAGCGTATCTCTTATACCTGATTGGTGTTGTCTTGTTTGCCGATCGATGCAACTGGCGCAGCTACCACTCCATATTACATGACGTGGTTCCTCTCCATTACTCGTCAATGGATGACACTACTAGGTATCATCGCAGCCGCTCAGTACGCACCGGCCGCACCGTCGATGACACAGTTTGTAAGTATTTTCGATATTGTTTAATTTTACCTATAACTCATAAATAAATATATTCCAACTTTTAAATGATTGCAGGCACAAGACGTGGCAGCTGTGATTAGCTCTACCCACGAGGAATCTGTGCGCGAAATAGCCCAGGGCATACTCCCAGGAACGTAGTTCCAACACTTTATTCCCCAAGTCGCTGAGCCGGCACAACCATTTACAAATGTCCAAAGATCGTCTCCTCCTCCCGACGTTCATCTGGAGGAGATTGATGTGACGTACTCCCACAAGGGAGCGAGGTCATCACAGGGAGCGGGTTCATTTCAATATCAATCACCTCCTCTTACTATCGTAAGAGGCGTAGGAGACCTTCACAGTTAGAAAGGGTTAAGGAGGTTGACGAGCACTAGTTTTGTGTATAGGTGTACATACGATTGTATTTTGAACATTTGAACAATATTGACATTTGTACATATTTTGTTATATATGTATATGTATATAATATTTATTATGTTTATTTTATACCTAGTGTTTTATTTATTTATATTTGTATACATTTGTTATATATGTATATAAGTATATATGTATATTATATTGATTTGTTATACATTACTATATATGTATATTATAAGTATATATGTATACATTAATATATATGTATATAATAAGTATATATTATATTGATTTGTGATGTTAAATATTAAAAAAAGAAAAACAAAATAGTAGGGGATAGCTGTTCGCTGTTACTAACAGCGAATAAAGGAGTTTGGTCAAAAACAATCAAAATTCTTGTTCTCTGTTAATAACAACGAACAAATACCTTGACATTCTTTGACCAAATTTCTTTGTTCGCTGTTAGTAACAGCGAACAAGCCGAAACTTTGCATTAGGAAAAAACTGCTTATCTTGGAAAATATTTTAAAACTTTAACTATTTTTTTTTTGCTTATTCATTTCAAATTTTCAACTATGAATCAATTGTATTAATTTATTTTTTTTAAAGAAAAATAATCATCTATTATGGTCGGAGCTTAAACAAAAATTCTTGGAATTTCTTCACTCCAAAGGATGATTTTCTTACTTCATAAAATACGAGTACTTTGTATAGAAGTATTTTTATAATGCGCCAACTAATTAAAATATTTATAGATGAGAATTTAGTCAGTTGAAAAGTAAATATTAATTTTTTGAAAAGATTATGAATTAATTCTGCCTAGTCTTCTTCAATTCTTTAATAGGAGATGTTTATGGGTCTAATAACCTATTCGATCCGCGTTCGCCCAAGACCCTCTTATTTTTAGGGTTTGGGTTTAATTATTGGAGATCTAAAGGATTCAAATCTATTTTGGGATTCGAAAAAATAATTTGGTCTAGGTCTGGATCTAAGGCTTTCAGACTCAGATCCTCTCTTTGGAACCATTTAAAACTTAGACTCGCTAGATCGTTCTAGATCCAACCTATTACGCAACCCAAAATTAATTTAAGTTCTTTCTAAATCAGACAAGTGGGTCTAAGTTCAGGTCCAAGATTTTCGATCCTAAAAAACCTGATTCAGGTATGAATATACCAAAAATTAATAAATCTGAATTTGAAATCTGAGTCTAAACCCGACTCAAGATTATTTCTATCTCTTAGCCTACCATATAATAGTGAGTATTTGAGATTATTAGAACTTAGAAGTATTAAAAAATGGAGCAAATAACGTTGTGCATCAGCGCATGTGAAATTGTTAAGTGAGATGAACAGCTAACAAGACGCTACACGAACATATGTCTGCATTAAATATCATAGTAGTAAATTGTCCAGCATTTTGCAGACAATCGTGTGGCCTTATTGATTAGCTCAACTGCTCAACTACACTTTTTTTAAGTATATAGGGCAGCTGAAGATCATGTGATTATCCCTACGAGAATCAAATATAAAATTTTATAAAATAATTATTATTATTTTAAATAAGATAAAATTCGATTATCACTCAATTATGAAGTACTATTTTATCACACATGACATTAAAGGCGAAGTTAAAAATTAAAATTTATTAAGAGAATTAAATAGTTAAATGATCAATACGCTAGTAAAAAAAATCAATGATTATTACACTAATCAAAAGTTATAGTCAAATGAATGATAAGCTAACAAAATAATTACTATATTTAAACAAATTTAATGTCTACGTCTTTATTTTTACATGAATTTATGTATTATTCTAAATTTGAAACGTAGAGAGACTATAATAAAATATATTGAATAGAATAAAGATGAATGAATGAACTTTAAATCCATAGCACAACTCAGAAAGATTACTACAATGACGTGTAAAAGTATATGTTATTTGTATAAAATATACTCCCTATTACATTTTATAGGACTTATTTGAGAAATGATTGTTAACTATAACTGTTAATGGAAGCGATTGAGTGATTCGATCAATAAAAAATTATAAGCCAATTGTTAAAATAATTATTGTGAAGGTGTCTGATAAACAATAGGTATTAATTGTTATCTTTTGTTAGGAAAAAAATGGATATAAAGGCAAATACCAGTTAAAAAGTACTAAAAATATAGTTAGCTTTTAGTTTAATTAAAAGCTAAAACCTAAAAGCTAATAATTGAAAAATATTCTTTTTTTGATTATTTAAAAAATCACAGAAAAAAAGATTAAATCGCATTTAAACTTTAAAAGCACTCGTTTACTCTGTTTTTATTTTGTAACTGTATGGAACTAAGGTTAAATAAACAAAAATTCACCTTGATTTGTTAATCACCACAAAAAGACAAAAAGAAAAAAATAATAAAATAAACAAAACCAATACAGATAAATTAAATTAACAAAACTCTTACCACATAAAGATGATTTGTTAACTTCAAGTTAACCGTTATTTACCTAGACTTTTGTTAAATTAAACTCCTCTCAAATAGTCAATCAAAAGGCGTTTGTAGTCCAACGGTTAGGATAATTGCCTTCCAAGCAATAGACCCGGGTTCGACTCCCGGCAAACGCAATTTGAAGCTTTTTGACTTTTTTTAAAAAACTGTCTCATCAAAGATATGAAGGGGCATTTGCAAAATAGTGTAAGGTCTGTTTATTTTATTTTATTTTATTTTATTTTATTTCATTAATTATAACAAAGATTTTTACGTATTAGAACATATTTTTACTGATTAATTATTCTTTAAACAAGCCCTAATAACCAGAGGTATTTTGAATCTCTTGGATAAAGAATATACTATTCAAAGAAACTGATTAGAGAAAGAATGTTTATAATCAAATATCTGAAAATTTTTAAATTACAACAATTAACACTTTTTATGTCAAATTAATCTGGACCTCTGCTCCTACACTACCATTTTACATCAGCTGGAACTTTGATAATGGAGGAATTCCAGTACAAACCCGAACATAAGCTTGAAAAAACGCCAAAACCCTTCGAGGTATACGCGCCTGATACAATTCAGAACAATCTTTCTAGAAACATCCTGAAGATCGGCCAAGATGCGTTCACATATGCAGTTCACAAAAAAGCGTTGAGCTCAAAAACATCATGATGCCGTTTGTTCTATAGTTTGCCAAGTGGAGACTCGGAGGCAAAATCATCGACTAGCCAGAGGCCATAATCACGGAAACGCTTAATCTTTTTCTCGAATCCTAGGATGTAATTGTTGTGGATAATGACGTGTGAGCCTTTGGTTTCACGAACCCATGTCTTGTTCTTGAAGTACAAACCTCCGGTTGGGAATGCCGACTGAGGAAGCAAATACATATCCACCTGCAAATCATTACATGCATATGTCACATTATGAGATCATAGAATGTTCAAATCCTCGTATGTCGTAAGAAGCAAACTAGCAATAGCAGAAATACTAGATCAGTGTAGCATGATTCGTTAGTTAATTCGCCTGTTGAATTTGAAATTCACTCAAAATGACCCAAAAATAGCCCAAAATTGACCATAATTCGCTTTTTTGATTCGCGATTTGCAAGGAAATTAATAAATCATGTGACATTTGCATAGGCATAATGAAAAAGCGGAAGAGTGCTAAAGGGTAGTTTATAGTTTCACCTGTTTTTCTATTTTCATTAAAGCCCAATTAAAAGCAGGCTGATCATTGGCTTTCTTTGCTCTTGTCCATGGCTGTTCTTGAAGTTCTTCGATCCACTTTCTCATAGCCAGCTTGGCACCACTAGTAGGCCGAAGAAAAATCATGCAGCTGCAAACGTAAGGCCGTCCTTTTTTACCTGGAGGTGGTAGGGCATGGGAATGGTTCAATGGCTTCACCTAGATGTAAGAAGCATAAGCAATGGTTTAAAAGAAGAGTGTGATTTTCGAAAACAAGAAGAAAGAGTATATAGACTCTTACATGTCCTTTTTTTACTCGTTCATTAATTTGCTCAATTAACAAATAGTATATAGACTCTTCATGTCACCTCAAGTACCCACGTTAGAGGCTACAACCTCAACACTTTGACATGGTACACAGGGGTGTGGTCTGTGGGCACCTAGACATTTCATTTTAGGAGTAAATCATAGAAAATTGGCATAAAACAGCCAAGTCTCTCGCTCGGATATAGAGGTGTTAAAAAAAAACCGATAACCCGATGTTTACCCAACTTAGGAACTGAACCCAACTTCAAAATGAATTTAAAATAATGTAAAAATCAATGTGGGCACAAGACCCGATTTGACCCAACCCGATGACCCGAAACATGTAAACTAAAAAACATGACCCGAAATTGACTCGATGACCTGAATGACACCTCTACTCGGACATGTACCCTTGGTCCAACAAAGGGTCCAATCCCGAGTGAAATAGCCTGACAGTCATGATCATATTGCAGAAACATGTAAACCAAAAAACATCCATAGAGTGCATCCGAGCAGTTTACATTGATGGGCAACAGTTGTTGAGTGCCGCACTATATCGTTCATCCAAGCTCCTAGTCAACGTTCAAGTTTATAGAACAAAAATGGGATGTGTACAGGTTTCTGGTGATGCCTTCAGCTCAAGTTAGTAATCACCAGTTCTTAAAAGGGATATGTAGAAAGAATACTATGTCTAGGGATAAACTTAACTGTAATAATTAGACACACGAAACCATGGATGGAAAGGAGTAGAACAGAAAGCATACCGCAGCTACATCATCCATAAAGTAGATGTCGTGATTTCCCTCCAAATAAGGAAAAGGGTCTTTCAACCAAACCATATCAACATCATTGTACATAACATTGTACCCAAGCTCCACTATGTTCAAAAGGTGTTGAGGTCTCCTGGCCGTAAAATTGAAGAACCCCTGCACAAATAAATGCACAACTCAAGATTACACAAATACATTTGAACATCCAAGAATTTTAATGCTATCTGGAAAATCAGCATTCAAACAAGTTTGACAACACGCTGATCAATAGAAAAGCGATCTAACAGTAAATCACTGATCATTTGTTAAACTAATGGATATTCAGAATCACAACATGCCCACCATGTGAAAAACAATTGTTAAGGATACGTCAACATGTAACAGCTTCTAGTATATAAATAAATCTACAATGTCTTCAAGTTGATGAGACCTCTCCTAGACACTAGAGGAAGTGTACACAACAATTGGATCTTGTTGCCAAAAAACCTTCTGGGTCATGTAAGGTCCAGGGCTCTGGGCAAATGCCGATCAGAACAGAAAATACCCCTTGGCCCTTCCCAATTTTAGGCTCTCTAAAGTCTCCTAAGCTATGTTACTCAGACTCTTCAATTCACCGTAAAGGATCCTTGATACTACTCTAACAAGGTTGACTCTTGGACATTCAGTTTAAGCCAAAGTCATAATATATCAGAAAAGCTGAGTCCGACACTTGGAAAAACCCGTGTCCGACATGATACCCCAGACCAAGTAAATTAGCTCCCCAGGTCTCTTATCAAAGAAATTTCTCAAGAATCAGACCATATCTCAAAGACTAAATATTCTGCGGCAAAACAATAATTTCAAAATGAAAACTAAAAAAAGAAAAATTTATGAAGGGGTGTTCAAATGACTTCAAAATGAATTACACTAGAATTTCGACATCATGAAGCAAGTCATGTAACTCAATTGTATGGAAATGTTCGAGACAGGTTACAAAGCAAGACCGTTGACATCATTATGAACACCAAATTAAGGATTTCGATGATAATAGGATCTTGAAACATCCTAAAAGGTTCTACAATTCAAGAAATTAAAGAAAGTTATAAAAAAAATAGTCTTTTCCAGCAGGGCTTTCATAGACTTCATATAACTTAAAGGTCGTAAAGGGTATAAAAGGTTACAATGAAATGACTTCTATAATTAAAGGTAAGACTCCGTTGCAGCCTTCCGGTCTTCTAAGCCACAATGTTTCTGCTGCTCAAAATAAATTTGAGATCAACTCATGCCCGTGTCTATTATTTTGAAAGTTACTATGTACGGTTAAATATTTTTTAAGGTTGTGTTTGGGAACAAGTATTCATTTCAAATTATAGAATTCAATTATCAAATCATAAATGAAGGATTTGAGAATAACAAAGTTAAGATAGTCATTCTCAAATTTTCAACTTTAATTACTTCTAAAAAATAAGAGTGTATTTGACTCAAATCTAAATTTGAAGTTTTTGATTTGCTAAACACCAAATTTGAACCGATTTTAGATTTTCAAATGAAATCATGCTTACCAAATACAAAATAAAAGAATTTGAAGATGATAGATTGCTCCTAGATAGCAGAGTTACTCTCTTCCCTCCCAACGTAATTAGTTACTCCTACCTGGGGTATAAGTAATAGTTTTTTTCTTCAAGTTCTACCAAATACCACCAGCGCCTACAACATTCACTTATAGTAACTCTAAGCCCTACGCATCCTATTAAATCAAGATACAATCCTCTGACTCCCAAGTACACCCTAAGAGTATCTATGGATGGAAGAAAATGGATGGAAAGGAAGGGGAGGGATTTGGAGAGATGAGCGATCCTTTGTTTGGATAACAAAATGGGAGGGAAGGGATTTTTATAGCTTTGATGGATATTTTTTGTTAAGGTATTAATTTTTCCAACGTTGAAAAGATTTAAAGGGAAAACTCTAACCTCTCTTCCTTTCCCTTCCCTTCCCTCCTAAACAAACAAGACATTATTCCTTCCAATTCTCTTCCCTTCCCTCCCTTTCCCTTCCACTTCTTTCTTTTCCCTCCAAAGTTGCTATCCAAACATAGTGTAAAGGAGCAACTAACACATATGATGGTATTCATGTCTATTAGCGAACCTATTCTGTAAGGAAACCATAGTGAATAGAAAAGGTTGCATCATATCAAACAATCATCCGAGTTGTAAAAAATTTCAAATCAACTAAACCAAAACAATGTGCGTCGTGAAGATGTAAAAATTTGTGTTATAGGTTGTTTCTAGGATATCTTAAAGTTTCATCAAATATTTGATGGTACGACAACCACTCTACCCCTGATACTCATCAGCATGACCTTATCGCAAGGCAACCAAAACCACATTTTTGCACTATGAAAGAAACTACTGTAAACTACCTATCTCAAAGATCACCTCATATGAACACATAAATCATGCGTTAACGGACTACCTACGAATTCGTACTAGCAAGCCTTCAAGAAGCTTCTGATGCAAGAAATAAGACTAATGGAGTATAACCTTCAAGGCGCAATCTCTAATTCTATCTCTTGTTAGCTCTAAGCAGAAACCAGAAACCTTTTAATTGAGGTATTCACAATTAGCCTTTATGCACGCCTTCATACACCCCCACCCTGCTTCCTTAGTACAGGAAAACAGTCCCCCTCAAATTATCTTGTGAGAGAACAATAAAATCTTGTGATCAGCTCATTCACAATTACCAGCTAAATTCTACCCATAACCAAAGGGCACTCTCACAGGCTCACAGCTAGCTAACAATACTCAATAAATCTCTTTATTCACTGTTTAAGGCTACAAGAGTCCAACTCTAGCTAACAAGGAGCAATTTTGAAAAGCACATCTACATAAGAACCTCTCAAACTCAATCAATCAACAGTTAACCTCTCAATATGATAATGAAAACACAACACATTTGAAAAAAATAAACAATAAATCTCATTTCATTACCACCAGTTAATATCGATAATCAAACCCCTCGTTACAACAGTATTTTATTTATCAATAACAAGTTCACATCCACACAAAATCAATTATCTAAAACAAACTTAAACCCATAAAACAACAGATAATACACTACAAGTTTACAGCAATGCCAAATCCTTAATCAAAAACTGAGAATCAATCAAACAAGAGTAATAACTAATAACAGAATGAAATGTTACCAAAGAACCAAACTTATGAGCAGAAGTAGATTCAAGAACAGGAGGAATAAGCACAGCATGACCAGGCCATTTCTCATTAACCTTATACAAAGTATTATAATCCTCAGCAATAACCAAAACTTTATCTTGATGTTTATGTCTAGTAACACTAATCAACCAATTATTCAAAAAATCCAAATAAGGTTCACTAACAATACAAACTATCACAGTCCCATTTGTACCAACAAAAGAAACTGCATCTTTAAGGGAGTAATTCCTCCATTTAGACTGAAACTGGAAGTGGGAATTTGACAAAAATGATTGAGAGATTCCCGAGTAAGGGTAAAGAAAACCTAGAATTATGAGGAGTGATAAAAGGAGGAGCAGATTAGTGCGAGTTAGAAGTGAAGCAGATCTTTTGTTTAGGGAGATAAAAGGAGGAGAAAGAGAATATGGGTTTGTTAATAGAGTGTGTGATTGTCTTTGATGAAGGGATGCCGCCATTGTTATTGAAGATTGAAGGTTAATGAAGTGTGGATTTCTCCATGGAA
This sequence comes from Amaranthus tricolor, assembly GCF_026212465.1. Classification (NCBI taxonomy): domain Eukaryota; kingdom Viridiplantae; phylum Streptophyta; class Magnoliopsida; order Caryophyllales; family Amaranthaceae; genus Amaranthus; species Amaranthus tricolor. Next base: position 1,127,794 of record NC_080050.1, on the reverse strand, counting down.
TAAGCTTGGTTAAAGAAGATGAAGAACAAGGAATGTAGAAGGTATTAAGTGGAAGAAATCTGGATTGATTGAAGGTTTTGATTGATTGAAGGTTTTGATTGATTAGGGAAATCGGGAAGTTGTACAATACTTGTGAAATTGAGAAGTGGGATCTGAGTTTGCTGAATGTGAATTGGGAGTGTGGGATCATGGAATTAAAGCTCTCGTCGGTAAATTTCCCAAACTAGCAATCACTATTCATAATGGGTGTCTAATGTGTTTGATAAAAAATACTCCAACAAATTCCCTACTAATATCTCAATGCACTAATTTAATTCTTAATATTTTTAATTGTACATAATTAAAAATTATAGAAAGTTGATATAAATAATCATTGCATTGCGACAAAACAAACAAGATCTCACTTCACTATGTTTTAACTTATAGATTAATAATAAAATATAAATTAAGAGTATGAAATAAATAGTATTCAAAAAGCAAATGGGACTTGGTATTGAATTGGAAGAAGTATTTATTTTTGAATTTTTTTGTTATGTTTTGATCTTTCGTTATTTGTTGGCTTATTTGATACGCTGAAAGTGTTGACTTTTTTATTTGTTTAAAAGCTAAAATTTAAAGAATAGTATTTGTTGTTGACTTTTGATAGAGAAAAAATAGGTCAAACAAGCCAAAAATGGCAAATCAAGTTAGCCTTTTTATTTTGGCTTAAAAGTTATACCAAAAAAGTTATCTACCAAATATATTTTTTTTGGCATTTTGACCAATTAATAAGTCAAAAATCAACTAAATAGTCATTTATTAAACACCTTTAATGAATTGTTTTGACTTTTGGCTTTTCCTCTAATAGATATCCAACATTTAAAAACTAATTTTTTTTTACCAATAATCTTCATAACAACTAGCTTATAAACCGTTATGTCTAGCTAATAACTCAAGTAAATAGTTATTTGTCAAAAAGACCCAATTAGTATGTCTAGCAAATATATTTTAACCACTTATTCTGTTTACTTTAGTTTTTTTTTTTTTGTCGAATAATATGTTTGATAAATGATTTTTGAAATTTTTATGGTTTGAAATGAATGTAATAAGATTAAAAACAGTGTGTAATCAGATAGTTGAGTAGGTACATAAATCGCCTATAACATTATTATGTACTAATTGATATAAAATTTCATTGATCATACATTCATACATGGTTGTCTAGTTAAATTCATTAATAGAGTTAAGAACATATATGTGTTAAAAGAATTTCTCATAGATAAGAAGTATCTCTCACTGTGAGAAATAGGTATTGTCTCTATTGAAGACCAATTGTTCTTTTTTTATGTAAAATTTCACATGCTCCTCCCTTCCCCTAAAATACCCTATAATTGAAAAAAAAGTTTTGTCATTGAATATTTTGAGATTTTTGCTTAAGTACTAAATCTTATAACTGTAGATCACATGTAAATTATGGTATAAACAAGATAAAATTGTCATATATTTCTAGAAATGACTAGTTAAAGTAGTAAAACAATAAGATGGAATTATATAGATTATTAAATGGCCGAAATTGTTCCTACTATATAAATGGTATAAGCACATCTCTAATTTAGAATCTTTGACGTGCTTTATAGCTAGCAACCCATTTCTTATATGTTCATCTTTCCTTCTCAATTATGATAGCAGCTAAATCAACTTGAGGATAAAAAAGTAAACAATTTACAGTTAAATGATTCATGATAATTGAAAGAGTGTTACTTGAGTCTTATTATTCTCAGTCGTGTGTGACGTGTTACATAACATTTGAAGTGTAGAATAATTTGAACTTAAATGTTAGAAGCAACTTAGTTTCTAGACCTTGAGCATGGGTTTTGATTGATGGTGAAGGACACTCAAAGGCTTGAAAATAGTACACACACTTGGTGTGCATAGAACAAGTACATGGAGTGCTTTAAATGGGATTGGAGCCTTGATCACCAAGGTATAATATTACCTACAACAGTTGTAAGATGTTTTGGGTGCAAATAGGTGACCAAAGGATCACGTGAAAGAGCAATACGAAGGGCATGGGACTAGCTGCTCGGACGAGCAACTGCCTTGCTTGAACGAGCAACATGGTCAGTGACCATTTTTTCCCTTTTTTGACCATTGTTGATATTTTGTTAGGTCCTAGTTCACCTTGCCTATATATATGTTTTATATGTTATTTGTAGGAATTGTAGAGCCAAGCAATACGCTTGAGCCTCAAGTACTCTTTTCTTACCACACTCATAATTCTTTACTCATGTGTAGCTTTCACAAACATTCATGTATTTCCATTCATATAATTCCTTCAACTTTATATGGAGCTTTCATGCTCCTATATCCTTTAAACACGTAATAATATACTACACTATAACGATGAATGTAGCCTCATTAATAGTAAATCACCTTAAATCATAATGTTAATGTTTGCATTAGTTTTCATGCTTAAAATCACCTTAATACTTGCTAATAACCTTATTTCATTAGTTCATCATCAAGCAATAGTCATTTACCTTTCTTGGCACCTTTAGACCTACGCTTCCACTCTCGTTAGACTACTCTAACAATAATGACGGTGAGATTGAGGCAATATTCCACAATAAGGAAGCATGTAATGCATCAAATTTTTACTCCCAAGTACCAAAATAACAAACTAAACTTCAACAACTCAATCTGCAAATTCATGGATACTAATGAGCCCCCAACACCGCTCCAAAATGTACAATTTTATTTGAAGAAGAGACTCACATTATTAGATTTACAAGCAAAATAATACTTCCATCTATTAGTAGACAAACTAATTTTTTACAACGAGATCAATGTTGACAATGTCTTCCATCTATTAGTAGACAAACTAATTGGTAAGAACCGAAAGAGACTCCTTTTTCTATTAGGTTTCAGATTTCAGAGAAAAGGCGAGCCAAATGAGAGCCTCCATCAGGTTTGAGTATATAGAATCAAGGGTGATGTACTTCTAGTATCAGAGATAGCAACACAAAGAAGCTCCTTTATGTCCGAGAAAGTTGGCGATCAGAAAATTGCTAGGGTTGAAAGCTAAGCCACTTTACCAGTCCTGAGCTTTGGAGTTTTTTGTTTGACAAAGAAAGCTGATAACATGCTTTTGTGGCGAACAGGGGCCTTAACGATTGCTTGCGTATGCCGAGAGTTGTCAAAAGACCTGAATGGTGTCATTACCTTGGAGTCTGTCGCAGAATCCTGCAAACTTACAGTGTTAGTAACTTGATCAACAATTGTTTTGATTTTTATCGAATGATTACTGCAGCATTAGAAATAATTGTACCAAAGCAAACTCTGCATTAAAGAACGAAGATGGAACATATATATCAAACTTTTTAGACTGCTCTATCGAAATCCTTAAACCTAAGGGAAAATGTAACAGCAGCAAGGAATATGATTAAGTATATAGACTATAGCTTAACCATTTGCTAGTGATCATTTTTTTTAAGTCCTACAATTGGCATTGTTTGTCGCAAATCTTGAATCACAAGTATGGTTAACAATATGATATATGCAAATAAAATAACACGAAGATCGTTTAAGCATATGATATCTTGACTCAGGCTCGCTATATAGAATTCAAATACATTCAAAAAAATCATCTTGATCACGAAAAAGAAGATAAATAAAAAACCAATTCCTCGATCAATATTCATTACCTTAGGTTTAGCACCATATGGCTGCAAAGAAGTACCAACTGGATTCCCTCTCGACAAGTGTGTGTTGATACCTGATGACTTGGCCTGAAAACTATCCTCATTATCTACACAAAAAGATAAGTTGCAGAGAAAGGTTATTGATTGCGAGCTGACTAATCAAAAGTTATTACAGGTTGGATATGTAACATGAGTTGAACATACCTAGGAGCTGGAATACTGCAGGAGATCTAGGAGAAATCCTTTGGACTTCAGAGCCACTACAAAGAAAGGAGGTAAATTTTCACTAAAAGCATTTTCAGAATTTTAACAAGAGCTAGATCAAAATGACTGTTCAGCTGAAGTCCAGGGAACACAGGACAAACCTGAAAACAGTTTTATGATTCCCATTTAATGGAGACTTCGATACAGAACCTAGGTGCCATGAAAGAGTCCTTGATCCCGGTGAGCCTGAATGGAAATTAATCGATATGAACTTGGCACATCAAAGAGAAAAGAAGCTAACATAAAAACGTGAGGTGTCTTGAATGGGAAATTAAGTACCTGGAGGATGAACACGTGGCCTTGCTTGAACATGCATTTGCCTAAGATCTGTCTGTGCAGCAGGACTGAAGTGCACTTTCTTGTTGACAGAATCTACAGCATAAAACAAGGTGTCAAATGGACTTTGTTCTTAAGTGTACAACATACCAAACTAGGATAGTTCCTTACTAGGCAATATGTAGCGCTTGTGATGTCTTGGAATAATTGCCAGAAGTTGCTGCTGCCTAAGACCTTCCATCTCCATGTACGTATGACACGTGAGAAGTTTCTAATGACAAAAAATCAGCTCAAGTTATAAATCAGATGCCCAGCCTCAGGAGAAGGAGAAAAGGCAACATAAAACCCACAGGGAGCACTCAATATACCTGATTTAGGCATGAAACTTTTAGCTCCGTGGTCGACACATCCAAAGTCTGTTGCTCAACAAGGTCAGTCAATTTGTAGGCAACAGTGCCTAGGTGGTCAACTGCATTGACAAGGGCACGTACAGCATAATCTTTTAGGTTGTCTAATACCCTGTTGAATTTTCAATCATGAACAGAAAATGAGGACCGAACAGAGAAGCTCAAAGTAGACAACACATCATAACGAATTAAAATGAGGAAGGACAAAGTAAGCTGTAATTTTGTACGAGAGAGACAAACTGTTGAAAAAAAATTAATATAAAATGAGAAGCACCACATTGTCAACACATTTTATGCTTTGTCGAATATGAAGATGAAACATTGTCAGCACATTTTATGCTTTGTTGAATATGGAGATGAAATAGACATAAGAAACTAGGCCAAAAGTTAGCTGAATAAGAAAGTAGTCACATTTTACAGTACAACACCTGACAGTTGAAAGCTACACAGTACATACATATGAGTGATCTACTCAAAATATAGCTCTCAAACAGAGTAGTTTTGTGCTGTCCTAAGTTATTTTCTTGAATAAAACATTACATTACCCCAATATCATAAAGGCTCCCACCTATAGGGTGGAGCTGCTTTGGCCTTTGGGGGCCAGATGCATACAACCTAACCTTACCCTTCTTAATGATGACACTAACAAAGAGGTTGTTTCCAATTGACCCTTGATAGCAAACATCATGTACAACTTTACATATATAACTTTACATATACATGTATTCCTGTCTAGGACTAGATACAATTAAAATTAATCATTAAATAAGTGTTACTGGGATAATCAATCTTAAAAATAAATGGATATATTCAACCAAATTATGTCATTTATCATATTCTACTTTTTAATTTATGATAATTTGCATTTCCAAGAGAGGTTCTTTAATGGTTCAAATGCAAATTTAGGGGCGGTAAATTAAGACAGGCAAGCGCTAAATCCTAAATAGCACTATATGGCAACATATCGATAGAACAACTGAAACGTAAACACTGTAAGATACCACATGTAAGCATGTTGGAACTATGACATTACATTTGTTTCTGCTCACTATGAAGATAAGACTTCTCGCAATATTCAGCAGCAGAGTAAAGCTGGGGTCTCAAATTCTTGAGTTCCTGTGCAAATAACGCATAGATGATCAAAATTAAACAAAAAGACTTAGTGAAAACAATAATATAAAACTTAAAAGTGACGATAACAAAACCAATGGTTCACAGATCATGATTAGTCTCCGTTATGTTTTCTTCTCACTCAAACCGCAACAAGTTTACTTGGTAGTAGTAGCTCTATAGGAAACTTGTTATCTTACTTTGAGCCAAAGTGGTCAAGGTTGCAGTAACGGTCACAATACAGAATTCGCAGCCAATGCCGACTATATTTTGTCACGGTGACTCGACCATTTTTGATACGGTCACCATATGGTGATGAGTCCTAATCTTTGCGTTATGCTTGAAGCTTTTCAAAATGTGCTAAGATGCAACATAGCAACACTTGAAATGAATTCAGAAAAGCCTAATCCTCAGAGCAAGACAGTGATCTTACTCTCAGAAGGGAATTCTAAATAATCTATAATTCCATTTTCTTCTTTTTCATCAATTAGAAATCAAGGCACTATGCCACAACACTACAGACTCGTAACATTTTGTAACACCATTAATAAAGTACACTGCCTCAGGTCTTCAGCCAATACAACAAATTTTATAGTTATTTACTCTCAGTTCCCACCAAAACAAATCCTCTTGCAGCTCAGCATTCTCTTAACCTTAATCACTGCTTGACTCGTAAACTTAATCATTGCAAGTGATTACCATCCCCTATTCTGAAATGAATTATGTTAAAACAATGGAAGGTATGTCAAATAAGTGAAGCATTAATTTGGTGTATTTAGTCATTTAGTTATTTCACATCACTCCTTTTCAAATGTAATCTAAATAAAAGAAGCAAGTAATATAAAAATTAGAGGAGTACAGGACGAATTGTATTTCCAGAAATATTATATTCAAAATATGATATCGATATTACGTCCAATGATAGCAGCTACTATACTAGTATTTTCGCAACATCCAGATAATGCTGCAATAATTACTTTTTGTAACCGCAGCATCTACAAAACGCTTAAAATCTAAGTCAACGATGACTGCGAATTCAAAAACCGAAAAAAAAAACAATTTAAAAATAGAAATTAAATCAAACAGTAAAACATCACAAATGAAAAATGAAAGTAAAATCATGATATCCAGATCTACAAGCAGAAAAGAAAATCGAGGAAAAAGAAAAAAACCTGCAAAGCTTTGACGAAGCTTTTACTACGCTCCATGGAAGCTTCATCGAAGGTCATAGGACTAGGAAGTGTTTTAGCCTGTGCGATTTCCATTTCAAAACAACAAAAAACGAAAAAAATGGAGAAATTAGATTGAAGAAAACTTAAATATGGAGAAATGGAGCATTGAATTTGATCTATAGACTACAGAAACAAAAATGTGAAAAGGAGTGAGATGATTTGTGAGAAGAGGAAAGAATGTTTTGCAGCAAAGGTTTGGTTTGGTTAGGGTGATAAGAGAGAGAAAGTGAGGGAGAGAGTGAAAGAGAAGTAAACCCCGGGAAAATGATGGGAAGTTGGGCGTATTTATTATCGGATGTGTTCGACGGTGTTTATCAATGGACAGTGAAGGTGGTTGCCTTAAGAATAATTAATAATGGAAATTAATTAATCTAGTGTGCTTTCTTTTTTAAAAGTTATACTACTAAATTGTCCCCTTAACCAAACAAGTTGAGACTTGGTATTTAATTTAATGACTTAACTTTTTAAAAAAAATTGTTGAAAATAAATAAATATTTCTCTCATTCACCATAAACAATTTTACATTCGAATTATGAAAAAATTACCGTGAATAATACAACATTTTGTTAATTTTCCTACAATAATACCAACTATTGATTAACCATGAATAATATCAACTTAAAGGGATGTTTTCATAGAAAATCACTAATATGTTAAAAATCAGACTATAGATGATTATAAAACAAAAAAATGGTAAATTAGTTAATAAACTAAAATTAGTATTATTTTATGAATTATTATCTAATAATTTAACATTTACTCCAACATACCCCAATCATCATAACTCCACCCCTGAACCCTTACAGCCCCACCTCTCTCCTCCCACACGCGAACATGCTAAGAGCTAATACTTAAAGATGCGATTATTAGAAAATACAATCAATAAGTGAGATTATTCATAGCGAATGAGTGAAAAAAAGAAAAAATTGTTAAACCACTGATACACGAATAAAAGGGAAAAGTGTTAACCATTAGGGTTTTGTTTAGTTCACCTAAATATATAGGTAATCAGAAAATAAGTTTTAGTCAATAAAATCAATTTTTACTGACAAAATTTAATTACAATAAGTAAAAATCAGTTATAATCAATAAAAATAAGTTTTAGTAAATAAAACTAAATTATAATTCATAACTCAAAACCTATTACAATCAATAAAAATAATTTTTTATCGATAAGAATCATTTACAATCAGTATTAATTTGTTTTGATCAGGAAAAATCATTTACAATAAAAATTAGTTAAATAAGTAAAAAAAATATGGGAACTAAATAGGGCCTAAGTCAATGATTATGTACTCCTTTTTATGTTTTGATTTTTCCATTTGTTTCTTTTATCCTGAGTTTTTCGAATTTGCTATACATTATTTGTTCATGATTTTATACTCTTTCTATAAATGATTTAGAAAATAACTGGTCGAGTTTTATGTTTGTTTGTCGGGATATGGATCACTGCAAAGTTAATTTTGAAGATGAGCCAAATACGAATTGTGTCTATAAGACTAGGTTTCAATTGAGTTTATTTACACATCTCTAAGTATTTCTATTCAATATCGTAGTATATTCATAAGTGTTTATATTTGTAAAATTACCATTCACTTATCCCATAGAAACTTTTTTAACTTATTTATAGTAAAATCGATATTTGAAATAAATTTAAATTTCAAACATAAATTTTTTTATAAAATGGTCTTATCATAAGACGTGTCTCATACATGAGTTATAAAATCTAATAATACAAATTATTAAAATACGATCTTATTTAAAGGTTATCTCACCATGTTAAAAGAGTGGCTATAGATGAAAATTGGATTGATACCTTTATATTATATAGTCTTAATTTGTATTTTATATCCATAATTTTCGTGTTTTTTAAAAGGGAGATATATTAATTATGATGACCCATAACTCATAAGGCCATAATGCACCTAACCTGACACACTTCCATTTGTCTGTTGAAAAATTGTTCTCATAGCCAAGCAGCTAGAACCAAAAATCAATACTACTATACTGCAAGATTTCAAGTTAACAATTGAAACAAGTACAAAATGAGTTAGCCCCAATAACATGCATCCCATCACCAAATCTCTCTGCCACTGACATGTTATATTGTGATAATATTGAGGGCTGCATTATTGGGTCGATTTTGAAGTAACCGTTTATGGTTATGTCAATTTGTATTGAATTTTATATAATTTAAAATTTACTTTAAAGTCGGATTAAAGTTATATTTAATTATAAAGTCGGGGAGATTTTAAATTTGTTTTGAATACCTCTACACAAAAAATATAATTTTAAAAATCTCCATTCCTTTGAATTTTGATCAATATTTTTGCCTACATATGTTAATAACAACTAAAAACAGGGTAAAAATCAGAGTGCTTTTGTCTATAAAATTTCACATAACTATATATTTGTTAAAATAATTCACTTAAAAAAGTCAAAATAATGGTTGTTAATAGTGTGCTATTTAAGCTGATCAAATACGATCTTAAGATTGGAATATATTACTCAATTGATTGTTTTGATTTTGACTTTTTTTATTTTGGATCGTTCATTTGATGTTGCTGTATTTTTATTGCTTTGACCTTAAATTTACTCTTCTAATTTTATCTATAAATATTTTTTATTTATTTATATATTTCTTTCACCTAAAAACACATTTTTTTTATTGGTTGTAGTATAATCATGAGTTGTGATAAGTCCTCAATAAGCACCATCAAAACTAAATTAATCAATTGTAAAATAATGAAAACAATCACTTTTAAGATCTTTAACTTTAAGGCCCCTTTTTTCTTGTGTACCATGTGACCCTCCACCATGAATCCTTCAATTTAGGATCTTCATCAAGATTGATTATGTCCCACAAAAGTGAGTTCATGTTTGGAGTTGGATTATTAAAATACCACTTATTTGAGGTTGTCAAACATATATGAGTACGTAGGCATGATTAATTATTATAAAATAATTTATTTATAATTTTAAATAGCGAAATGGATTCTTTGATTAAGTCCATATATTCTTGTATAGTTGTGTATATTTAGCAATATTATTAAGAAAAGACACAATAAATATTACTTTAAATTACGTAAAAAGTGTTTTGATGTAACTAAAAATCAGAGGAAATATCATAGTATGAAGTATGAACTTTTATGATCTCTTTATTTCTTGTGAATATATATTGTCTTATATATGAGAAATACAATGACTAGATGAGATCGCAAGAGGTTATGGTGGAGCACATGAAGGCAGACTTATGTGCCCTTCGGCGCTCATATGTGAGGATATGTTATAGCGAATTTAATAATATATCAAAGAAAATGATAGCTTAGTTGGTCATCTGTGCGCTCTTTATATTTATCAATGTAATCTTCTTTGAAAATTTGTTTTTGTTTAAATTTCAGTTATGTTGATGTTATTTGCTGGCGCCGAAACCCATTGAATCTTCCTATGGCTACACTTTATCCTTTTATGTGAGGTTTTTTCAGTGAAATATAACTAGCTATTAAAAAAAGAAAAAGTATATTTTATGGATTAACTTGTAAAATTGGATATTCATTGTGATTACTTTTTACAAAGTTGAGTACCTAAAATTTAATTTTATTTAATTTTTTGAACATACCCAAAATTTAACTTAATAAAAATTTAATTCCAGCAAATTGGGCAAAGAATGAGCTGTAGGTTGTGCCATTTTTGTTTTAGCTCCGAATAAAGCAATGTGTAATGTGTAGCTGTGTAGGACATTAGGCTTTTCAACTGTCACACATTTAAGCCCCTCGTACCAGCACAACAATGAAAGTGAGATGACCCCAATGTTATTCAATTATATTAGGTTAATACTACCTCTTATTCACCTAATGTGTTTCATTTGACTTTTCACTATTTTTTAGATGGTCAAATAAGACCACATATAAAGGAAAAAAGTAATGTTTTTAAATTTTGATAGGGGTAAAATGGGATTAGTAGGTGTAAAGGTACGAAAAAGTTAAGTTTAGTAAGGATAAATTGGTAAAATTAGCATACCTAATATGGAAATAAGACATTTAAGGTGACTTGACCAAATAATTAAATGAGACACTTAAGATGAATAGGAGGGAGTATATTATTTCAGTTATTTAGCTTTATTTGCTTTTGGTATGAAAATTTTAATATTGAATATAATGTGTAAAATAGATGATATAAAAGTAAAATCTAACAATTAAAACGAGGTAAATTATTAAAAGCAATTAAAATGAAAAAAAAAAATAGATTGAGTAAGACAAATTAGTAGGTTTTATTGAATTCATTCATTTAAGGAATTTCAAGATGTTTTTTTGACATTATAGACTTGAACATTGGAAAATGTATTATCTTATCTAGAAAAGGTATTACTTATTTCAACTGACTCAATTCTCAAATGTTTAGTTGATTTTATGAGATAAATTTTTTTTCTTTATTTTTTTGGTTGAGATATATGACAAATTATTGATTTTTTTCCAGTTTTAATTAATGAGAGAATTATCTAATCTTTTTTTTTTTGGCAAAAAGAAATTTCTTTGTTGATGCTTTGTTCAAAATCGAAACTCCAAATGCAATGAATTTTAGGGTTTTGTAAAGGAAATTTTTTAAGTGCTTTCTAGGGAATATCATATCAATTGGAGGAATCTTTCTATATGGCATTTTCTATCCCTCCCTAAAGCATGTTCATAATTTCTATAAGTGGGATACGATGATGTGATGTCTCAATTGAGGAGCAGATACCACATTTCAAAAAATATCATAAATTCGATTCTCATCTAATCATCCATTTCCCTCAATCTAGAATGCAATAAAAAAAGTTTTAGTTGAGGTTGAAGGAGATGAAATTCTAAGTGAGTATGGACAATGAAGGTATGGATAAGTTTTCTTGAGTAGAAACTAATTTTGTATGTACTTGTATTCTCCAAAAAAAAAACCTAACAATTTACAATAATTGAAATGATCCCACTTTAATGGATAGGTCACAAAGTGTCAAGCCATGAACATGAAAAATTCAAAATAATTTCTTTTACATATTAACAGCAAACAAACAAATCAGAACGAACGGAGGAATAAATCCAAAGCAAATTTAGCAACTAGCAAGGAGAACCTAAAATTCAACTTATACGCTTTATATAGGTATACTATATAAACAATTTACAATTTACAATACTATACCTTGCTTAATTACATATGATCGAGTTGGGTATTCGAATTCATACAATCCTACAAGAATTCATCGAGTTCCAGCATACCGTAATGATTTATTAGTATATAACTTACAGGCGTATGCTTTGCTAGTTCAAGCAGCGGTAAGCCAACTATATAGGTCTCCAACACTAACGATGAATAAGCTCGAAGTATATATAACACTAGCAAAATTTACTTATCAGTAAACGACTATGATCTCTCAGATGTTTGCGCATCATGTCCATGTGAAAAATCCAGGGCGTTATTCAAGTAATTACTTACAGATTTCATCTTTCCCGCAAATGGGATGAGTTCGGATGAAGGGGGAGAAAACTCAAAGCATGTAGGCTTTGGTGTTGATGGGCAACTAAGGGAAAGGATCAATTCCTCGACAGAGAGAACCTGGAACTTCCGAGACGAGTTGAGAGCAATGTTGTCAACTTTATGCTCATAAATCTTCCCTTTTCTATCGAGCTTGTACTCCGAAACACCATCAAAACGACCATGGCTTTCCCAAGGGACTCTCGGGATTCCATGGACAGTCCAACGGACCAATATGACATTGTCCATTGGTTGCCATACACTTAATATATCAACCCACAAAGCCCGAAAAAATATCCTCCCGTGGAATCGTAAAGCCCAGAAGATTGATTTGTAGTTATCGATGCCAGCAAAGGTATTAAGGGGATCTCTGAACACGATATCATCCCTGAAAAATGAATCAACATTACTTAAAGAGTAAGAAATGTATGATGTGATCATACACAATGGAAGGAAGTATTTACTGGTTGTACTGAATCAGATTCTCTAAAAAACTAATCGCTTTTACTTAATCAAATGTATTAAAAACTAGCATAAGATGCTCACATTCATACTCGAAAAAAGCCAATGCCAATGATCCTATGCTTCACTCATATATCCTTACCTTTTACTTTAAGAATTTTCCAAATACGCATGGTTATTAAGTAATGCATTACCCCACTTGATAACAAACGGACCTCTCAATGAAGGTAATTTTGATGTGGCCAATTTCCCCTCTTTTGCAATCCGTTTTGCTACATCACTCGCTCCTCTAGCTAATTGTTCACGCTTTTCAAGTGTAATTTCTATGTTATGTATGGTCGTGCGTGCCTAAGGACATATCGGTCAAAGGTAACACACCTCCCTTTCATATAGGAACTTTAGTACCAGAAACAATGGTATTTGCAATTATATCTCCTTAGGGATGTAAAATATATCTCTTCTCGGTTTTAGCATTTTTTAATATGCATATTTTACCATCTAGTGCACTCGAGGTTCAACAAACTGATACGAGAAGCTCGATAAATTGCTAATACCTCACCATCTCGTACCAATTATAACTAATAATCAGCATAAGAAAAGCCCCCAATTCCATGTACATACATTAGAGGAACAAGCCTCACTAACTTCATACACAACCTAGCTTTCAGCAAATACAAGGTTAAGGTTTCATATGTGGGATGTTTCATGTACTCACATGGTAACAAATATACAAGTCCCCAATCAATGAAAGTCGACTCAATTCACATGTATCACTTTTCATTAAGTGGCTCCCACCTTGGGCGGGATTTGGAGGGTCGAATGGGTGGGGTTTAGAGGGTTGCATATACACAACCTCATGATCCTTGGTGGCAAACATCATGTACATAAGTGCCCATGATATAATGAGCCATTTTACCATAGTCAATCCACATGTATCAAATCATATTAACCATAGCATAAGAGTTGCATAGGATAGAGGAATTAAAGGCACGAACAAAGCAAATTCAGCCCTAATTTTAAAGAGCATCAACTATATACTTCATTCAATATATTTGGTGGAGTATATTTTTATATCAATATCATCCTTGTTTAAATTAACAATATTTTTATTGATATATAGTTAATTATTTTGCCAATTACTTACATATCATTATTTATACTAGTTATTAAAATAAAATTTGTGAGAACAGATTAAATTCGAAATCATATCATAAGAGCTAACAATCAGATTACTCCACGAAATTCAACAAGCAATTCATTACGAAAAATGAGTAAAAAAGAGCATAAATTTTCAACTCCAGCTGCCAAAACAAGAACAAAATTAAGAAATTAAATATTGAAAAAAGAAAATCAATAAAAACTACCTGTAAATATCGAAACTGGGTTCCTTGTAAAACAATTCAGGAAATTCTTCGCGCAAACAGCGAATAGCATGACCCATATTGAGATAGTAATCTTGCTTTTCTTCATCTTCCGTTTTCTTCTTCGGAGAAGAAGACGATGTCATTGAGCTACTAGGTTTCACAGGAGCAGAAAATTGACCCAAAACCCCAGCATTTGGTTCAGGGGTAGTGACTTTAGCACAAACCCTAAATTTGAATCTGTAATTTCCATTCAATAATTGGGGATTTGAAGATACAGAAATTGAATTAAAAATTCTAGGGTTAGGGTTCGAAAAGGTATTAGTTAATCCGGATATGGACATTGGAGGATTGAAGATGGAGAAGAAGAATGAGTTTAGGGAGTGTTTGATTATTTTGGGGAAAGTTTTGTTGGAAGGAGAGAAGGAAATGTGTCCACGTGGAAGGTTTGTAGTTGTGTGGATAAGATGATAAGTTTATGGGGATAATTGAGATTGCAAAAAAATTATGATTTGATCACCTTTAAAAAAAATAAATTTCCACAAATCTTTGTCTTTGAATTGTAGTTATTTGGCTTTGATTTGATATCAATATTTTTTTGTCTTCTTTAAAAATGCTACTAATAATAATATTCTATTATTAACATTATTAAATATTTTAATAATTAATAGATTAATAGACTAGCGGCCCGTTTGGTACATGATATTAGAGGGCGGTAATGGTAATAAAAGTAAGTAATGAAAAATTTGGTTGTTTGGATGCCTTCAATGGTAATGGATGGTAATAAAATAAGGTAATGAAATTACCAAAAAGGGTCATTTTTATTACCATCAAACAACCTGGTATTAGGCGGTAATGGTAATGAAGTATTACTGTGGTAATAAAATAAGGTAATGTTGTTTCGAGCTGAAGAAAAAAAGGTAATGTATATAATTATCTAAAATAATATTATTATTAAAAAAAAATCATTAGATAGAATAATTTAGATACAATAATGTTTTTAGATACAAATATACAATAATGAAACTAAGAGTCATTACCATTTTTTATTACTAACAACTAAATGCAATCAATGGAATATTATCTTCCATTACCATTCTTTAGTCATGCACACCAAACAAAAGAATCTTCATTACCAATTCTCATATCCATTCCTTCATTACTATTGCCATTACAACATTTCATTCCCATTACTTCATTACCATCAACCAAATGGGCCGTAGGAGTATTTCTTAAGGATTGGATAAAGATACTTCTATTAATTTATGAATAGGATATCAATAAACTTATGAAAAATAAATACTAGAATTTAGGATTGTTATTTTCAACTTAATTTAATTTAGTTTGATACTAATAAGTTAGTTTGAGATTAGTTATATTTTACATTTAGTACTTATATGTAATTTTCACTTATTTTATCGTCAAAATTAAATTTCTCACCTTAAATTAAATACTCTATTTGCCCTAATAGCTGGCTAACGCAACTGATTTATCGATTAATATCTGTTACAGGTCAAACCAACTAACAATCATTTATCAAATAAACCATATATATTTCTCACCTTGAAATGCTTCATTTGCCCCTCCACTTGATACCATATGTTTTTTGGTGAAAATTAGTGGAAAGGGTAATTAGGTTAAGAAAAAAAACAAAAAACAAATCGATGATAAAAACGAATGATTAAGATGGGGAGAAATGATTAGTTTGTGAATGAAATTAAAAGAAGAATATAATCCTTGTCAAAAATAAATAATAGTGTAAATTCATTAAAACAGATTAATATAAAAAATAGTGTAATTAATTGGAACAGAGAGAGTAATATATGTCTTGGCAAAATTGAAGTAAAAATTTGGACACTCATTGAACACAAGTTGTTCGTATGGTAGTCACTAGCTCAACGTCCACAACAATTTTGTAAGCTAGTTACTTGTACAATAATTTAAAGGTCAAAAGACAAATTATTTTGGTCATATATTGCTTTTGTTCGTTTTTTTTAATTATATAATGTAAATTTAAAAAGATAAATATATAATATATATTTAGCAACTAGTAATAGACTTTTCTAGATTAGATGGCAACCTTGTAATTTCCAATCAAATGTTCAAATGCATTTGTTTGTTTGCAAAATTGTATTGTTATGGAGAAATGTTTTGGCATAATATTTTCGGATATACTTTATATATTCTTTTGAATTTATAATAATGATAAATTAATAATTAAAATAAATATTTACATTGTAATTAAAATTATGATTTTGATGTACGATACTACGATTTACAATCCAATAATATGCAAGTGATGATCATATCGTTGGTAGGATCTTAATTGAATAAATTATTGAGTGTTTGGATCATAACATGATCCATGATCCAACAACTCTAGTTTCAATTATTATTAAATTTTCTTATCACCTTATATCATTAATCTCGTTCACATACACACTTTGAACTTTATTATTGATAACCAAACAATATAACTGATATTTTACTCAAGGGATAATCTAGGCCGGAACTTGTTTAGCCATGGCCTTGTCATTTGATTAAAAACAAAAAATGACAGTTAAGTTGGTTGAGTACATGTGCGAAGATGATAATTGGGTTATTAGAGTATCATCCCTAGGAGAAGATTTTATCTTGATGCCTTGCTCAACTGTAAGAGGTCATAATTAGTCTTTAATTGGATTGCAATTTTATTGGTTGTTATTCGTTTGTTTGTTTGTTTGTATTGTTTGCATTTAGGATATCCAATTGAAAATAAAGGAAAAGGTTGGTAAAGGCAATAGTATGATCAACTGATTTAGGAAGTGACACATGATTCGCTGATTTTCTCGCGAATTGCGAATCGAAAAAGCAAATTATGGTTGTTTTGGGCTACATTTCCCCAATTTTGAACGCATTCTACATTTAAAAGACGAATTAGCTGCCGAATTATGTTATAGTGGGTTCAGGTATTTGCATTCTGAGTTATGGCCTCATGGGTAAAGTTCGGCCTTATGTCTGATCTAGAACTATCCTCTGAATCAGTTTATAGGTGTCAAATGAAGTGATGTCTTTATCGCTAATCTTTGACATTAGCAAAATATTCGTGAGAGGATTGTCTGATCAAGTATCTATTGGGTTGCTACAACCTCTGCTCATAATTTACCTTTTCTCCTATCTCAGAATGATGCTCACACACCGACAAACACACAATACGGAGATTTAAAGAGGGATACTTCCTCTGTCCCTATGAAAATGATACATTTTTTATTTTTATCTGTTTCTTTAAATTTGCAACATTTACTTTAGAATAATGTGCTTCATGTACGTTGGAAACATGGATATTCCTCTGCCATTGGATAAACTAAATGTTTCTTCGACAAATGAATCTAAGTATGTATATGCTTACTAAGTAAATGTTTTTGCTAAGTTCTCTTGTATTTACTTCATTAGTACTTCTATGGTAGACTGTTTGTATCATATTTAGGTTCTTGCTAACAGGTATTATGTATGATTATCAGTGAAATATAATTCGCTAATTAGTTCGCCTTTTGAATTCGGTAGTTAGTTAGCCTTTTGAATTCGCAATTCGCTCAAAATGGTTATTAAATAAACTAAAACCGACCATAATTCTGTTTTTTCCATTCACGATTCGCGAAGTGATTACCGAATCATATGAAACTGATGATTATATTTACCTATTTGGGACATTTGAGCTTTTGCTAGGCAAATATGTAAGACTCACGCAATGTGGTAGCGATAAATACGTCTATGGTTGCATTGACAGCTGATGTTAACTAATATGCTATTGCTGGGCTTGATGAATGGCAATGTGATTCTAGTTGCAACTGGAAGTTTTAACCCACGCCTTTTCACAGTTACAATTTGAACATCAACTAAGAGCTAGTTCGAACCTTTTTTTTTGGCCATATTTACTAATCTATATATTTTTATAATAATATTATTTTATTTTTTATCTTTTATATTACCAAGAATTGTATTGATTTAAGATTCATATAATAAATTAATTACATATATAAAATTTGTATTTTTTATTTAAATAATTAATAATAAATAATATGTGCTTGGCATGAGTATCTATGTAGTAATCTATATCTATAATTAAAAAGAAATTATTTGCTAGATTTTGGTATGGATAGCCATGGTCCCAAAAAAATAAGGACTTGACATGAAGTTGGGTCACTTGCACACACTACACAATAATACAACACACAAATTCCGATTTTAACGAACGGTGATATTTATTCTCTATCATTCTCTTTCTAATGATCGTGTTTAAGTGAGTTCTATTCAATCCTTTTTACCTAAATATTCAAAATTTTATTCAAATCTTTTTGTAATTTAGGTTTTCATTTGCGGAGTACTAATTTTTAGATAAATTTGTGGTCATTCTCTTTCTAATGATCGTATTTAAGTGAGTTATTAGCACGCTTATTCTTCACAATATGGTATGTGATTAATTGATTTGTGGCATAAATTTTTAAATGGATTTGCCTGCACATAAGGCACGTTTCCTGTTTTAGTTTATTAATTGCTGGTTTTAATTTTTATTATGATCAATATTTTCACCCAAAATATTATTTTCATTTATACGGAGTATAAACTTTTTGAATTAAACTTCATATAACAGTGTAAAGTTTATTCTGATTTATTGAATGAGCAATACCTTCAAAATGGGAGATGCATGGACATGGGCCGCCTATCCATACAACACAAAATGTCCTAATTAAGAATACAATCTGCATAAAAAAAAATTAAATTGGGTATTTGGTGTTTCGCCCCGATTTATCCAGATATTCGGGTACCACACATTAATTGAGCCAGGACACGAGTCGTTAAAAAAAGTACACGACTAACCTTTGGGGATGTTTCTGACGTCATTAATTAATATTTTAATAATTTTTGGGAATTTTATAATTATGTTAAATTAATTTAGAAGTAATTTTAATAAATTCCTTTCATATACGAATTTAAATATTAATATATATTTTAAAAATACAATTACG
Source organism: Amaranthus tricolor (assembly GCF_026212465.1). NCBI lineage: Eukaryota > Viridiplantae > Streptophyta > Magnoliopsida > Caryophyllales > Amaranthaceae > Amaranthus > Amaranthus tricolor. Next base: position 1,108,491 of record NC_080050.1, on the reverse strand, counting down.
ATTTCTAAATAAAGAGATTTAAATCAAATTATTATTTTATTAAAATGTATAAACATACGGAGTTAGAGTTTTTAATTGATCCTCGTAAAAAGATCAATTTAGATAAATAAATAGATAAATAATATAAAAAGGACGAGTTAGAGTTTTATTTTAAAAAGACTAAAACACTCCTTGCCTAACAAGTCTTACGCCATTACTTCTAATTTCTCCCTCCTTCTCCCTCACGGCTCACCGCCACAGCCAGCAGCAGCAGCAGCCGTGACTTACTCCACCAGTCCGGCTGCGTTTTCCCTTCCCCACGACAGCTACCAGCAGCGCCGGCCCAACTCCTCCCTCCTGGCAGCAGCAACAGCTGCGTTTCCCGTCCCCAACAGCAGCAAGCTGCTGTGACGCCAAGGGAGCAGCACCACGCAGCTTTCCTCCACCATCACACACGGTGGGTCACATCACCACCACAAGAACCACCAACTTCTTGACCCTTTTCTAGTCCCCCCATTGTGAGCCATCTCCTCTTTTCTCTAATTAATTTTCTAGTTTTATTTGGAGTTTTATTAAGTGTATTGAGTTTGATGTTGGTTTTGTGTTAAGTTCATTGAATTTTTTTGTGGGCAAGGGTTTGATGGATGAATTGGATATATTTATGATTTAGGGTTTGAATTATGATTAGAAATTATGGGTTGTGTGTTGATTGTGTGTTATTTTCTTTAAATCTTACTATGAGTAATAATTAAAGGTGTTATCTTTGAAATTAGTAATGGTGTGGGCTTTGATGTTATATTTTGGTGGCGTATTAGTTTTATTGATTCTTGCTATGAATAATGGTTAAAAGTGTTATCTTTGAACATGAAATGACTAGGGTTTGGATTTAGAGATGAATTTACTAATAATGTGTGTTTATGCTATACTTTGGTGGTGTGGTGATTAATTGAATAACCTTATAAGTTGTTTTAAGACTTGGTTGATTATGTTTGTGATAATTAGTAATGTTTTTGATTGTAGTTGACTATAGTTATGGTTTAGGTTGTTGATTGGGAGTAATAGTTGCTAATTGTTGTGACTTGATTGTTGTGAATTGCAAGTACTCTTAGTAGGTCGTCATTGAAGTTATACATGCACAATTTTAGTAAAGCCAAGAGCATAACGTCATCTTATCGTCGATGGTTGCTAAAGTTACTTGTCGTGTTATTTTGATTATAGTTCTTTCTAGCTTTGGAGAATGTAACAAATGATATCGCGATTTGATAACTCTAAGATTTGCCTTTATGCGTTGTATAAGTGTTATATTAAAACTGTAAGGCTTAGTTGTGATTAGTTATTTTTGGGTAACGCGAACCAATATTCTCAAAATTAGTTGATGAAAAGAAACGATTCACATATGCTTTTACTTTAAATTGGTGAAAGACTTATGTTGTGTTGAGTTAATGATTTTTGACTTGTATTGAATGAGTTGTGTGCGTGCTAGAATAATCGAAAAACTCATGTTGAATAGGTGATAGTGGTTACTTTGGTATTTAGTTGGTATGACAAAGTAGTTAAGGGAACTTATTAGTTCTATTCCTAACTTGTATAGGTTTCCAGTTCATAAGAGTAAAGTAGAACCTTAGTTGGGTGAATTTTGTAACTTTTGGTCGTGCAGTGACGCTTATAGGTACGTACACGCAGTAATTAACCCTTATATATAATTTTCCTTCAAGAGATCATTGTTTATTGTTTATTGTGATAATATGCATTGTATCGAAACTATGAGGTACTAGTGAATACACTTTATACGAAGAGCTATCGACTATGAAATCCTTGCGCTTAGAATAGTTTAGAGAATGAGAGTGTTAGTAGAAGGCGGGGATCACCCCCTTATTTATTTAAGAATTGGATTATGCCTTACTTGGAGTTAGAATGACTCCTTTATAGGTGAATTTCATATTTTGTTGAGTGGCTCAGTGGGTTTTGGCGTTTCTGCTATTCCGGGGCGCTCATCAATAGTCGAAAGCGGGAGTTATTTCCATTTGATAAAGTATTAGATTATGATTAGCTGGCGTGACTCAGCTGGATTATGTTCGGTTAATTTAATAGTCTCCTAGGTGAGATCCGAAGGGATCACCGTATGGGGGGTTTGAGCATACTTTTATTATTGGGCGTCGGGTGGCCGATACCGCCCCTTGACCGAGGTGTTACCATGCGGGCCTTGCAAACCCCAATATGGTGGCCTCTTCACTGGATGAGTATCCCAGTGTGTTTAGTATTTCCCGAAGGGAGGACCCGAGAGGGTCAGCTGAAGGGAGTATAAGCTCATACTTTTCCATGGGCGCCGTGTCACTATGCCATGAAGTAGAGAAAAGATGTACTGATAGAATGTTACTCATTGATCGAAAGTTATTCATTCATAGAAAGCTTACACATTGATAGAACGTTTACTCATTAATAGAAAATTTATTCAATGATAGAGTAGTCTATACTAGTGAGAAGTGCGCCTAAGTTAAGTTACCTCAAGGGAGTTACCAGTCCCAAAGATAGACTATGATCACACTTATTTTAAAATAGACAAGCTCTATAGGGTCATGTGTTAGGTAGTCTATTAATGCTTTGGTTAAATTGATACTACGCGTGTTTTACAAGAGTTTATGTTTTGAGAAGAGGAGTGTGATGATCTGCATCCTACCCAAGAACCCATGGTTTGGGTTGGAAAGGACGTAACGAGATTAAGAAGTATAGGGGAACGATAAACGGTCACTATTTGTGCTTGTGTCTTATGAAATCATCTTATGTTGTTGTATAACATAATGTCACCTAGTAGTCGGCCTTATTATATTTGATATTAGTTACTGACTTGTACGTGTTTGTGTTTATAACTTTGTATGTTTTAGTTTAAAAGTTTTGTCATTTGAAATTCAAGCGTTAACATTGGAATCACGATCCATGCTTGACATGAGAAGCTGGCGATGAATCATTCTGCCGTGATATTGTTTTCATAGGCCGTTGATGCCTTAACTTTATTAGATTCTAAATAACTTTTGTTTTTCTACAAAAGCGTACAGTTTTAGGGCAGATGCTACCGAAATTTCCACTGACATTTTAAAAGTTTATTATTATTTTATTCTAATGTAACCCCCGAATTTCCTCCCGCCCTTTACGGTTTTGGTTTCCTACAAGGGGGTCGGAAATTCAGGGGTGTTACAGTTCTGGTTAGCTGCACATGCTTGTGGTAACATTATCTGATAGAGATTTTCAGGTTTTTGTCTGCATTTGGTTTTTTATACTCATGCCTCATCGAATCCTCTAAACAAATTGGCCCTTTGCTAATACCTGTTTGGTTGGGATGATAATTTTCATGTCCATCTGTTATGCATTTTCTCAATGCCTTATAGGTGAGAAGCTTAAGTTGTTTGTTTATGCTCATGCCTTATCCTCTAAACTTAAGCTTAAGTCCGGCAAATTGTAATCACGTTTTTTATACTCATCCCTTATAGCTGAGAAGCTTAGGTTGGTTGTTTCAGTTGATCTGTTTGATTATTGATAATATATATTTTTTAAGTCAGCTTTATAAACAACTACTATTAAGGAAATATTTAGATAAAAATTATTTGTTGAATTTTGGTTGTTTATTAGAGTCAAGGTTAGTTAAAAATTCAAAAGTTATAAAAAAATTTATAGATCAGATATTAAAACTTTTTCGCCGAAGCAATGTAAGTATTAAGTAAAACAATTATCACCAAATTATACAATGATCAATTTAATAAATAAAAACTAATTAGTATTTTTATTTTAAATCTTTATGTATAATCTGTATGTCTATATATTATTTTTCTTTTGCGAAACTCTCACATGTATGCAAGATCGGTGTGGTGATTAGTATGACATTCCTATAGACTTGGAATATGATTCAAAATCTTTTGAAGAAGCAATTGATGAGAAAACAAATGATCAAAATGAGGTATCTAGCTCTTCATAGTAGGTAATCATGTTTTTGTTAGCATAAATTATGTTTTTGTTAGCATAAATTATGTTTTTGTTCCTATCATGGGCGGATTTATTCATGGGCACCCCTAACACGTTCCCCAGGGGAATTTTAAAAACATTTTTTTTTCTGAAGTGAGGGGGTGAAAGCGTGTATTTCAGAATTTAGAAAATCAAAATCTTCAATATTCTCTTCTCTTTGTAAGATAAAACTCTAAATTACCACAACAAAACTGCCGCCTATGCCTGTCGCCGGCTACCGCCTGCAACTGCCACGGTGCCGCCACCTTGCAGCCGCATGTCATCTACCCCAGCCACCTGCGGCTGCCCAGTGACTGTTTCGTGTTTCACCTTAACAAAAACCCTGAATAGCAAAATTTGATTTTTTAAGGTATTTCAACTCTCAATTTTAATCTTAATTTTATGTTTTAATCTTCGTCTTATTCTTGAGTCTTGATTTTCTACATTCTAATCTTAATTTTAATCTTGATTTTTGAATTTTGTTAGAATGTTATTTCTTGATTTTTTTTAATGTTTTTGATTTGAATAATTGAATATTTGTAATGTAAATGTGTTCCTATATACTTTTTAATTTGCATTATGGCTTGTAATTTTGGGTTTCTAATTTTGGGTTCAAACTGCTACTTGTAATGTCATATTGGGATGCATAGTAAGATGAATTATCTTTTGCTGTTAATATGATGATTCAGTTAACTCCAGTTAATTTGAGGATTTTTATGTTATGTTTTTTTGCATAAGGTAAATGGGCCATGCCGGGCAGTGTCGGGCCGTTTAAAGCTCGATTCCTATTTTTATTTTTATTTTTATTTTATGTTAGAATAATGTGCTTCATGTGCGCAGGAAACATGGATATTCCTCTACCATTGGATAAACTAGATGTTTCTTCGACAAGTGAATCTAAGTATGTATATGCTAACTTAAGTAATTGTTTTTGCTAAGTTCTCTTGTATTTACTTCATTAGTACTTCTATATGCTAGACTGCTAGTATCATATTTAGGTTCTTGCTAATAGGCATTATGTATGATTATTAGTGAAATATAATTCGCTAGTTAGTTCGCCTTTTGAATTTGCAATTCGCTCAAAATGGTTCTTAAATAGACTAAAACTGACCATAATTTCCTTTTTTCGATTCGCGATTCGCAAAGTGATTAGTGAATCATGTGTCACTGATGATTATATTTACCTATTTGGGACATTTGAGCTTTTGCTAGGCAAGTATGTAATACGCATGCAATGTGATAGCGATAAATACGTCTATGGTCGCATTGACAACTGATGTTGGCTAAAATGTTAGGCCTGATGAATTGCAACGTCGCTAAGTGTTTTGTCTCATGTTTTTAATCATCAGGGAGAAGTCTTATGTGGTTCTAGTTGCAACTGGAAGTTTTAATCCTCCTACTTACATGCACTTGCGATTGTTTGGTAATGTTTTGCTTGATTAGATTTCCTTTATGCTATGTTTGGGAATGATGATTTCATTTGGAAATCTGTAAGTGACTTAAATTTAGTGTTTGACAAATTAATAAAACCCATTGGATTTGTATCATTTCCACGATAGTATTAAAATTAGTTAAAATTGAGAATTTGAGAATGACTTTCCACACCTTGTCATTCACAAATTCTTCATTTAAGTTTCATTATTGAAGTTTACAATTTAAAATGAAATACATGTTCCCTAACATAAGCTTATGTATTTCCTTGCTAATTGTTATTTCTATAGCATATTTAACAGGTGGTAAAGATTGTTGAACTTGGTTAACTTCTAGACCTCTAATGTGAAAGGCCTTTTCGCAGTTGAAATTTTCGGCTGAGAGCTGTTTTGAACCTTTTTTGGCCATAATACTAATGTTATGTTCTTATTTCCTTTAGAGTTGGCAAGAGATGCTTTGAATTTAGAAGGTTATACTGTTATTGGAGCCTACTTATCACCGGTAAATGATGCATATAAGAAAAAGGTATTTACCATTTTCTATTTTGTTCGTTGAAAATATGAAATTCTTCTGGCTTGTTATCTTAAATCTATTGGGAAAGATGGTTTTATCTTGAAGTGTGAATAAGTGTTAGGTATTACTATCTATGATACCGCTTTTTATACTTTAGACATGAATGGTTTGTTTGTCTATTAAAGATATTTTGTATGCAAAACTGATCCTATCAAACATGACATTTCTAAGACTTTGTAAAGAGCACATATATAATGTACTGTTGATTTTAGGAATGAGATTCGGGTGAGTTATCAAATAATAATGAGTTTGATTAGTTTCTGAGCATCTATTGACTACTATTTCCATATCTTCAGTGTTGGGTGTATCTGGTTTTTAAAATCTAACCTTGCCAAGTTTGGCCACAAAACACTATCATCGGCTCATCGTCTGAAACGTGATGTGAATAGAGGTAGGTAATGGGAAATTTGAACCGAAGTGAATGTTTTCAAGTATACGCTAGACGGCTAGACTTTCATGCAAATGTTTTTGGATCCAAGTGCTTAATGATTGAACATTTCTTTGGATTACTGAATTACTGTCAGAAAATATATTGGTCTAATGCTTAACACTTTGCAATTTTGATGTGCTTGTTTTCTGTAGGGCCTTGTATCTGCTGACCATCGTATACAAATGTGTCAACTGGCCTGTAAAAGTTCAGACTTCATAATGGTAGATACGTGGGAGGTAACTAGCCTATTATTTCTTCTTGTAATGGTCAAATATTCTACCCGTCATCATTCTATTTCACACCCACCCTCTAACGGGCGTATGAGATCCTTGGCAATAGTATAGGTTAAATATTTAGGACATGAAGATACAGTCTCCTTTATATGTTGTGTAAGCGACAACTGACTACATGCCCAATGCCACTAAATGGGGAAGAGGGGTTTTGTGTAAGCTACCTTACCTTTTGTAGTAACAAAGAGGTTCTTTACTGCGTACAATAAACAAAACAAAAGTACAATCTTCGTTTTGGGTTCAACATGATGAAGAAGTTATAGTTGTCGATCATAGGAAATCGTCTTTTACGGATGTTATCATAATCATTTTGTACAAAAAATACAAATCCGATGGTAATGAAGAAAAAAATTTGTTAACAATCTCAATGTGAAATTCCACTTCTTGGAAGAAGACTTACTAGGTGATTTCTACTGAAGCATTGTCCTTTACAAGTTCAGCAAATGAGGCAAAATATGCTTACTAAGCTCTTTGATGTTTTCTCTTCATTTTCTACCTTTGCCTTAATTTGTTCCTTCTTAAGTGACTTCGGTGGTAAAATCTTTTGAATGTTGTACCCTAGTCTACAACATTGCGCTTTGTGGCTCAAAAAAAGGTAATAGATGGTCTTTTCTTAGAGAGAGCATTTTTATTGATTATGTTAGCTTGGAGATCATAAAACCAACTGTTGGATTATTGGGTTACTTAGGTACCAGACATTAGATTGGTATTTTCATTCTCAATGACCCCAAATTCCTATTGAGTTGGCTGTGGCTGTGTATGTTCTGATCTATGTTACTCGGATCCTTTATTTTCTTTCTCGTACCCGTGTCTGATCTTTGATTCTCGAATATTGGTATGACACTTAGACACTTCATTTTAGGCATAAAATTAAATTTTTAGACGTATCCGACACTTGGACACATAACAATATCCGACATCAGTGCCAAGTCTAAGTAACATAGGTTCTGATTGACAGATAGGACTGACACCTGAAGTGTCATTGGACACTTTTAGTTTCTGAAATTTGAAACTTTTGTTAAAGGCAAAACAAGTCAGCTATCAACGGACGTTGACTATTTTATCCAGAGTGAAGAGCTTTATATGCGAGAATAGTTGTGTTTCAGCTGGTAAAAGTTTTACTTCTTCGACTTTGAATTACAAGGCTCTTAAGTTTATAGATAAGTGCACTTTTATCTCTTGTGACACTAACATTTTCTACACAGAATCCCTTCGGGTAATGCTTGTTTGTGGTTCCGATTTATTGGAATCATTTGGTGTCCCTGGTGTTTGGATACCGGAGCAGGTATCTGTTCATACTTTGTACATGCATATTTTCAGCCACTGTGACAGGGGTTGATGAATTGATTGCAATCCTTAAATGATTTGGCTCAGCTAACAAAGTCCGTAATCTCCAGGTCCGAAGCATATGTAGAGACTTTGGCGTGGCTTGTATACGCAGAGAAGGACAAGATGTTGAAAAGATAATATCAAGCAACGACATACTAAATGATAACAAGGTCGGTGAAATTTCTAATCTAACGGACTTGCAGAATGAACTATCTATATAGCTAAAGTCTATTGATCAGTATATTTCTCTATCATATTTTTCCTGTTCAACTATATAGGTCTATAATTTAGAAGACAAAAAAAATTGGCAAAAAAAAAATAAAATATGTTGCTGCTTGATTTTTCAAAGGTAAAATCAAATCAGTAATGTTATGTTACTTTTGCCTTTCATTTTGATAGCCCAAAAAAGTATTCTTTCTATTTTCTTTAAATTGATCCGCTTCTGTGTACTTCGGAGCTTGTCACCAAAGATTAATGGAACGATACGGAAAAGACAAACCAAATTAAGGGATGCCACCATTGGGATGGGCCATATGTTTTGGGATAGTATTTATCTCTTTGGCTTATGAAGTGTGCACCTCGTGTTTCCCCGTTAATATGCTGACATTCACAATAAGTCCGGTCTAATTTAACACAGAACTGTGGTGGAGGTGCTGGAATCCAAAACCCCACATAATGCATTGCCTAACAAAAACTTTTAAATTCATTGCAATTGGCCCCTTCATCTATGATGGGTTAGTTTAGATAGTCAGACTTTAATCTAAGTTGAATTACTGATATTAAGCTCGTCAAAACCGAGGCAAAAGGGTGTAAAGGGAAGAAGCTATCTTGGTGCATTCTTAGCAAGCACCTTTTATAGTTGGGATTATCATGTTTAATTAAAATTTGGAATTATTCATGATAATTTTTCCTATAATTTTTAGGGCTACCATTTAGGAGAAAATTTTTTTGGCTACCAAAATGAGTCGAGTAAGTTTCAGGACTATGACGAATTATCCTATTTTCTATTGTTTCATATTCATGAGTAGCTGTAACAGATTTCCTATTTTGCAGCGTAATATCAAGATTGTGGATGAACTAATCTCAAACCAAATTAGTTCGACACGAATAAGGTGAGATTCTCTATGTTACACCGTTTTACGGAAGACATCGGAAACCACCTATGTGAAAAACTCATGCTTGTCATATATCTTTTAGGGACTGCATCACACGAGGATTGTCGGTGAAGTACCTAACGTCTGATGAAGTGATAGATTATATACAAAAACAAGAACTATATCTGCACTAATAGATTTCCTACACGAAGAATACCGTGTACTCCATTCTATTTTCAGGTTACGCTCTACCTAGCATGATGGTCATTAGCTTAATAATCGAACGCCTAATGTAGGGGAACCGGGAAATGTCTAGTGCCCTTTTTGAAGGCATCATTTCCCCCTTTTGGTTGTTGTCTTGTTTGGTGTTATTTAATTAGATTTCTTATGCTATCATTGAAAAAGACGGAATGATTTTACGATATTGATGATGAAGGAAGAACTATAAACGAAGCTTACGAAAATACTAAACTTTGTATATGGCATTTTATGTTTATGTTTATGTTTATGTTTACGAAAATACCGAACTTTGTATTCAGGAAATGATGAATGATTTTATGTTTATGCAAGAACGATATGGACGGGAAGAGATTGTCATGAAATTTTTAGCTCCTTTCCACCATAGCTCAGTATTTTTCTCTTAGAGACTTCCTAAGAGTTTTCTTGTATCTTTTTCTTGTACTGACCATATGGATGGTAGAAGTTTCGGAGGTGACCCTGATAGACCCGTTCTTTCACTTGATCCATGGCTATCGTATATGTCACCATTCTTATCATCATCATACCCAGTGTACTTGCTCATAGATTAGAGACTACAGGCTACGATCAGGGTTTGGATAGAAGACGACAAACAATACCTTATCTAAGGAAATTATGGCTAATAATAAATCTACTTTAAAATGAGCACTTACAATTTTAAACTGATCAATTAGAGATTTAAGTTTTTTTGTATGAATTATTCTTATGGTATAGACAGTTTCATACGACACTTGTTGTTAAATATTTATTAGATTAGTAAAGACGGGTTAAGCCGAACTTTATTCTGAATGTTTGATTGCTTCCAATTATGTGCTATCTCACAACTAAAAAGTTTCAACACCAAGTAAAAGTAACATTTATTTTCGAATAATTTAAATGAGAATAAATGTAATATTTATTTTGTATCATTTGGAACTATCTAATTGATATGAATTTAATAAGACAGAAAAATCTGTCATTTAAAAAAGGTAAACTATGTATAGTGAAGATTTTTTCCACACGTTAAAAGCCAAGTAATTGGAAGAAGCATTATGAAAATGAAAGCCGATTGTTATTGCAACTTGTCATTTTCTAGAAGCATCTTCATTTCTTCTTTCCACTATTAGTCTTGCTTTCAATAGTATTACTGTTATTTTGATCTGTCACTACGATAAATACTCTTATATCTCTTTAAATTTATTTTTTCCTAGAAAGTAAATTTTAATATATTAATTATCACTAACAGATTTCAAAATTCAAAGGTAACAATTTTAATAAGATATTAAATAATGTAGCAATTTCAATAAGATTAAAAGAGTCAAGTAGAAGTATTAGATAGTGGTGGTTTTCTTGGATCCCGGTAAAGAAAAAATTGAGCATGTGTAACATATTGGACCGCTTAGAATCGTGATAATAAAAGGTTTCGAATATGAAAATTGCATAAAGTTATGTAATTTTTTTCTGGCATTTTCTCCACTCCTAGGTTCAAAATACAAAGACCACGATTGTAAAACGATTTATGCAGTTATTACGAATGATTTTACAATTTTCTCGACAACATTTTAATCAGTTTAAAAAATGATTTTTTTTGCAGTCAATAATAAATAGTTTTATGGTTCTCTTGACCTATATTTCGATAAAAAAATTATAATACGATCATCAATACGGTGATAGACAATACAACAGTACATTATGGTATGCACTATGAAATTAAACAGCATCTTGGCAGTGTGGTCCTGCTACAAGTGATAATATGTTCCTGAAATAATTCGACATAGGACCCAAATTCCCAATTTTATCATCTTTATTAGATGGAACAGAACTTGTAAATTAATTGTAATTTGCTGTCAATTTGCTGCCATATCTTTTTTATGTGGTTCTCGTAGTATATGATCCCATTACCTTATCAGTCAGTCAACCGGTCAGCTCCGCCTAAGTGTTTATTTCGAATCATCAGGTCGATTTCAGATCAGGTATTTTAGGTTCGCTTAAAATTGAATTTTGTTCACATTAGTTTTTTTATCTAATTGTAAATCCATTTTAAAGTCAAAGTCAAATTCAATTATAAGGTCAGGTAGAAATTGAATCGTATCGTGCTTCTCTACTGCTAAGATAAGCAATCTATAACAACAATTTATGTCTGATTTTGAGTTAGGTGCCCTCCTTAAATCAACATGTCATCTATTTATATTATTGGCCCTTTCAATTATTAGTATTGTATGATATATGATAAAACTAGAAGTAAAATCGGCTGTAATTTAGCTAAGTAAATTTCATGACAATGTATATCATCATTATACATTGATATCAAATGGTGGGACTAATTGTAATTCTAATAAGAAAAATACTGACAAAGCGTATAGTCATGCATATCCTACCCTAAAAATTCATTCCTAGGCATTATCACTAATAAATATAAAATGATAAAAGTTTCATTACTACGAGAATGATACAATTCACATTTTATGAAAACTAACACTAACACACACTCATCAATAAACACCAATTACCAAACATCCCATGAAAGTTTGTTTCCTTAACTTCTAAGTTAATTTTATTGAATTCAATTCAACACGATTATATAGACAAATGGCATTCCTTCATGGCGAATCTAAACCTTATCCCTTATTGGCTTTGGCTTACTTTGTTGCAAAAATAAGATGTAAACAATATAATGACGTTGATTTTAGGTATCTCTAGCTTCTCAATGAATGTTGTCATCATCATCATTATCAACTCAATATCGCGCTCGAAAACAGAGTTTGAATAAGAAAAGATGACGAACAATCCAAACCCGTACTCCCTTTAAAGAGAGGATTAGAGGAATATGATCAATTAAACCCAAAAAGCAGTTCAAATATTGAGGAACATAGAAGATAATTTCTCTTATATCATAGTTATAGTCTAAGCAAAGGATAGATGTACTCTGCCACTCCCACAAAGGAGAAAACATGCCCTTCAGAGTAACAATCTGTAGGACAATATGACATTTCTATTTGCTACTTATACAGAATCTGATAATGTTTTCTTTCTTGTAAATCAAAATACATAGTAAAAACTAATAAATACAAGAATCATCTAGGAGCTCCAACAGCAGATAAATGAACAATCCTCTAAGTGAATGCTCGCTCCAGATCAGGTCAGCCTGAAAAAACGAAAAAAATAAAACAAAACTTGATCGAAATCGCATCATCATCATCATCAACCATAGGTATTGACAGCTTCCCAAAGGAGGTTCTTAGCCAACGGGTTGGGGAGATCCCGAGCTTGAAGGGCAGCTTCCCTAAGGGTGTTAATAGTCGAGACGTTAGCCTCCCAGAACGAGAGACTCCTGTAAGGCAAATTGTGCTTCTTGCATAGATCCTTCACCACAGGTGCAATGCTCCTAAGATTGCAACGAGGCAAACGAGGGAACAAGTGATGCTCGAGCTGGAACTGTAACCCGCCAAACAACCAATCCATGAAAGACGGGCAATCAATATCGATCGAGCCATTGGTTTGTTTCTCGAACCAATCGTTCCCTTCAGGCTGACCGACATACACATTGGCTGAGAAATGGTTTAGGGTGAATTGAATGTGCTGGAAAGCGGTCACAACGAAACTCGAGAGCACGAAAAACACCCTTTCTTCCCAAGTAGGGAGACAAGATATCAGGAGTGGGTACCAAGTCCAAAACACCAAAATCCCAATAATGTTAAGAACCCTATTGGGAACATTCCTGTTAGGGTTAAACAACAACAGAATAGTCTGCACATACAGATTAATCCTAGCAACAACCATTACTGGGTAATATGTATAATGCTGATAACTAACCAAAAACCTAGCAATTAGGTCAAAATCCATTTTCCTTCCATAAAAACAAGATCTCAAATTGTAGAAAAACTCAGATGAAACTGCAAAAACTGGGATATGTTGTAGATCTGGGTCATAATCTAAACTATTACAGGTGATATGGTGGGTATTATGAGTCCATTTCCACCAAGCCATACTAATACCAGTAAGACAATTCCCAGTAAGAATCTGAGCAACCTTATTATACCCAGGAGATGACATGATCTGATAATGCCCAGAATCATGACCTAAATAAGCACTTTGAATCCAAGCCATACCCAGTAATGCACCACAACCCAGATGAACAAATACATTATCAGAACAAATTACTCCATAAACAGATAATGTGAACAATATAAAGATTGACATAAAGGCATAGATCACGATATGACCTTTCCTATCAAATAAACCCATTTTAGTTAATTCATTGTGGAGTTTCCTGTAATCTTTGGACATTTCAGAAACTTCAAAATCCTTCAAATAATAACCATTAAAAAATTTATTAAGCATATTCCATGTAGTACCTGGATGATATGCGATGAATGCATCTGTTACATCTTTACCTCCAAGTGCTAAAAGAGGAATGTCTCCTCCTGGATGTTCCTTTGCCCAATTTGTAACATCGTAAACTTTTCCTTGGATTGAAATCCATAGATCCCCTGCTTTGTTGTGTTTCTTCAGTTCTTCAGATGTGATATATTTCTTGGTTTCTGCCATTGTCAAAGTAATTAACAATGCAAGATGAAATCCTTCTCACAAACCCACCAATTTGAAAAGGATTGGTAACTAAAACTCAAATCAAATCAAATCCAATCAAATCCAATCAACACAACTGATATCAAAGGAAACAAAACAAAGCATACAACCCTGTTTTTCAGGGTTGATTTGCTTACGATTAAATTTGAATTTTTCTGGGTAGAATGAGATTATAGAATGTATTTTGTAAACTGAAAAGGGGAAGAATGAGAAGAAGAAATCAGGGTTACAAAATCAACAGCGAAGCAGGAGATAAAAGCAAAGAGAAAGAATTGGTGTTTCCTAGGGATATAAAGGGGTATATACTGCTTTTCCGAATGGAAAGAGAGTATTGATATTTTAGGGAAAATATAATTTAAAAACTATCCGGCCTTTAAATTACACAAATTCTTATATGAGACGGTCTTGTTTTAAGACGTGTTTTGTATTTGGCTTAAATAGCCTAATAATAGTATTATTTAGTATAATAGATTTTGGTATGAAGTCGTCTCACGGTGAGATGGCCTCATACAAGAGGGGCTGAAATTATAGTCAGTGATATTTATGATCAAGGAGTGCACATAAAAATTAACAAATTTTATTTATTATCAATAATTTTAGCTTTTTAAGAGAATTTAGTATAAAAATTTTATTTATTTTTTATAGTTATTTATAATTTCTGATAAATTAATAAAATTAAGAATTTATGTTTTAAAAGCAAAAATAAAATAAAATTACATAAAAAAAGATACAAGATTCTTTCTTATGTACGGCTCTTAGGGATATACATATCATTATCCTTAAATTATTAGTAAAAAAAATAGCATGTTATATATAAAAAGGAAAAATTACCGTGAATAATGCAATCTTTAGTTAATTTTCCTACAATAATACCAATTTTTTATTAACCATGAATAACACTAATTTATGAGGGTTTTTTCCTAGAATAATATTAACTTTAATTTATTAGTTAATTTACCAATTTTTATCATATAATCTCATATAATTTGATTTTTAACAATGACATCCCTTAAGTTGGTATTATTCATAATTGATCAACAATTAGTATTATTGTAGGAAAATAAGCAAAAGATGTATTATCCTTGGTAATATTTCAAAAAAAAATGAACAAATTATTTAGTAATAATAAATAAAGCGAGTAAATCAAAAAAGTTATATATATATATATATATATATATATATATATATATATATATATATATATATATATATATATATATATATATATATATATATATATATATGTTATTTAAAGAAAATAAAAATGATGAATGGGACATACCAAAATACCAACAAATAATGCTAACCAGGATGAAAAAAAAATATTTTAGTAGAGTAAAAAAAAATACTCCTATATAAATAAGATAAAAAAGTAAATTAAATATACAAATAAAAATACAAGTAAAAAAAGATAAGTCATAATAAAAATAAATATAAAAAAAATTTAATATGAAAGACGTTAAAATTATTAGACTAATTCTTTGAACATATATAAAATTTAAAATTTAAAATTTAAAATTTAAAAAATAGGTAGTAACGTAATGTCCTACGCGTAATCCATAGTCCATACAAAATAATGAGTCACAACCACAGGAAAAAAAAGGACTGAGATAATGTATGGTGGCACATTTTGATTGTATGGAAAGCCGTTTCATAAAGGAGTGGACTCAATGTAACGTTATTTTGATACCATTTTGATTATTGAGGATCTTTAATACTACATAAATTCTTGTATGAAATTTTCTCATCGTAGAACATATTTTATATTTAAATTAAATAGTTTAGTAATAGAAATTTTTAGCCTATAAACTTCTTGTTTTGAGATCGTTTCACCATAAGACGATCTCATACAAGACGGGTTAATAGTATACTTTATCTGTTCCCATTGAGATTAAATAAAAATTAAGAGTATGATTTATTAAGAAATTATATAAATTCTGAAAATGTAATATATTTTCTGTTTCTTTTTAAATGTTTTATTTGCTTTTGAGTCACTCTTAATTTGTATTTAATTATAAACTCATGTATTGAAACATAAATGAGATTTTGTTTGATTCGTCTCAACATAAAATTTATTAATATTTAATTTTTATACACATTTATCGCTACTAAATATTGAATTAGTGCATTGAAAAAAAGTGCAAAAAACAAATAAGATATTTGAAATGAAACAGAGGGAGTATTAAATGAAGACATAATGAATATTGTTGACGAGGTTGAAGGGAGAATTAAATTAAAGAGAGTTTAAACGTGTGGTTGATATTGAAAAAAGGTGACGGAGTTTATTTGCATATAAAGAAATCATGGAAAATGAGTGGAACAACCAAAATGAAATCACTTCTTCTTTTTTTTTTTTTTTTTTTTTTTTTATGAAGATAACTTGTAGCTTCTATTAGCTCAAATCAAGATCCACTAAAGTTTGGAGGCTTGGTGAAAAAAGGGCCGTATAAATCTTTTGCAAAGCATTACCAGTAGCCCATCGAGTGATTATATGATCTACGGTGTTACCATGTTTATGAACAAAGTTACATTAAAAATTAGAAAAACAAGAAATCAATTCTGAAATATGATCCAAAAACATGTTATTATTCGACAAAAAAATAAAAATGATGATTTTTTCCACCTCAAGAGTCTTGGAATGACTCTCCTTTTTTGAAGACTCGCTTCAAGACTCAATTTTTTTTACTTTACCATAATATTGCGAAGCTTGGACAAAGATTAACTTACAAGAATCTCTCCAAGACTAGCATTGATCTTACTCTAAGATGCGCCTAGTTATTTATCATTATCATTTTGAATGTTTTTCTTAAGAAGCTTACTTGGTTAGTGGTACTGTATGTGTAAAATATTAATTTGAAGGTTATTATTATAAAAGATAGTCAAAAGAGATTAAACCTGCCAAAATCTGGGAAGAATTCATGTTAATAAGTAGTTATCTAGGAACAATTATCTGGCAGGGTTATTTAAGTATTCTATATACAGGCTTAGAAGGATAGTGCATGAGGAGCTCACATGCATCTGAAGACACATGTTCTTCATTAAAGCATCAATTTTATGAAGTGAGACACGTATTAAAAGGAGAGATTAGAAACACCACAAAAGAAAAATAAAGTATTTGACTGAGATTAAGGGATTGAGACGTATAAAAAGGAGAGTGGCGCATGCAACGAAGGTCTTTAGGGATCGGAGAAGGAATGTTTGTTCGACAATCATCAGCTATGAATACTCACCAAAGCGCCATAAATGAAGTAACGAAACTTTTCTTAAAAAGGAAGATAATAAGATAAGAGAATTCAAAGCAATTGAATACAAACCATCTTAACTAAATATCAAAATTTCACATTGATTTTTAGAGCAACAGAACCATTTGGTTTAATTGACATTTATTGTGATAATTTATTACAAAAGACCTTACGTCTAAACAAGCCCTAAGCAGTTATCCACCTGGTTGCCACTGTGCACCTTGAAGGACCTGTTAGGCAATCCATATACTGATCTGTACTGACTTGGGCATCGGAGTAGGCCCCCGAAAAAGAATTTCGGGCCTTTCTAACCCCTTGGTGTGTTTTATAGGAATCATTAGCATCTTCATTCAAAGATCTTACTGCATAACTGGCAAGGAATTAAACAAGGACTTCCACCAGCAAAAATCATCTGATTAACAACTAATCAGGAGATTAAAATCTTAATTAATTGTTCTTCAAAATCTGACAGGAACAGGTACTAAATTTTATCAACTAAACATTTCATTACCAAAATGATGCAACGCATTATAAGAAAAGTAACAAATAATATCCAAAATACTAACGGTCCTTTTGATTAGTGGTACCAAAATGGTAATAATGAGAATGATTTATAGTGTAAAATTTCATCAAAAGTTTCATATCATTCCCATGGTGAGGAAACTGTTATCACAGAAAAAGTTTTTTTATTTACAAATTTCTACTACCACCTACCTAATACCACATATCTCAATGGTAGTGCCTTGGAATAAACTTTATGAAGAAAATGAGATGATTGAAGTTAGACAAGCATAGCCATCAAGGTAGTTAAGAGAATTTTTAACCAAAAGTACACTAGTTTTCATTCTCATTACCATCGTTTATTATCACATACCAAACGGACTGTAAAGTAAAATGTCCACAATAGTAATATGCACACAAAAATGGGTAGCTTACTTGTCCCTCTTCAACAACAAAATATTTTATAGTGATAAATACCAAAATTATTAGAGGTAACCGCTAATCTTTCTCTTTATTTTTACAAATATTTGTTCTACCACAAGCATTTGATGTATAAGTTTAGATTACAAACAGATGAAAATTTACTGAAATCGGATCAATTTATATTTTTTACTTTATATTTTATATGAGAGTTGAAAATTTAAGATTGACTTTAGTATGAGATTTATTAATTTCTAATTTTGTATTTAATTAATTATTAATTAAAGAACTGTTAACATTTTTGCTGTTAAATTAAATGACCAATAAAATTGCTTTATTTATTTGCTCAACCAATGAAAAAAACCTCCCATAAAGAAAAAATTACAAATGTACAAACAAAAGAAAACACTTAAAAACGAAATACATAACCAATATTGTAAGACCCATGACTACTAAATATGTAATATACGTTTCTTTTAGCTCTTGGTATGTAGTTATGTTGTATATAGAGTAAGATAAAATTAGGAAATTTCTAGTGAACTTCAAAGTAGATGATAGGACATTTCTAACGTTCATCCTTTTCCATAAAAGAAAATCAACAAAAACAAAAGGCAATGTCTTAATTATCTGATTTTTTTATTTCTTTTTTTAGTTTTCTTCTGTATTGTTAGTGATATTTACTGCTCTTCCTGTTTTCTTTTAATATACTCGTAACGAATATATTTTTATATAGGAAGAGAAAAACTTGCGTATATTTTATTGGATATTTACAAAAGTTAAAAATATATCGATCTTGTTGATTTTATTTTTTAATATGTTTTTATAAAATGTATTTATAGTTATTGAAAACCTTTAAAAAAATCAAATGAGAACATCAAAAGAGAATAAAAATGAATATAACAAATTAAACTTTAACTTTACTATATATTATTTTTTTAAGATGAAACGAACAAACATATATTTGTGCAGTTTAGAATAGATTTTTCATTTTAGCTTAAAAGGTAGACTAGAGAAATAGTGACTGAGATTAAAAGTGATAAAGAATATTTGGATACGATAAAAAGAGAATTGTGGGGATTATTTTCAAAATAGAAAAGGTACAAAGTAAACTGGACAATCCCAATGGCGTAACTTTGTTGGGGGCAGGTAGGGGCTTCGCTCCCGAGATTTTCAGCAAATTTTTTTAATATACAACGTTATTTTATATTTTTTATAATTTTAGTCCAAAAAATAAAAACAACATAATTGAAAGAAGAGAATAACTAAAAAAAAATCTTATAAATAATAATAGATTATCAAATTAGAAAGGAAATTATCATTTAAAAGCTGAAAAAACAAAAAAAGAAGCAAGCGATTGAGAGAAATTGACAAAATCAAAAATTAAGCTTATCATCCATAATTGAAGGATAAATGTTTGTTTTATATTTTTATTTGAATTTTTTTTATCTTTATTTAATAATTAGTTTGAATAAGTGAATATTTCACTCACTAAAAACCCATAAAAAAAATCAAATATGAAGATAGTAAAAAAAAAGACTTGGTAACATAATAGGCGACGATTTCCTTATTGATAGTTCAGTAATATACATTTAGAGACAAATAGCAAAGACATATAGTGTCAATGACATTATTGATGATTTAAAAATGCTAAAAGAGAGTCGAGCTTTACTTTCATTCAAATTTTACATTATAATTTTTGCTTGTATTGATTGGTTATATTTTAATTGAATTTATTTTTTTTGCTAACTCCGCCCCCTTAAAATTTTGTTCAAGTTTCGCCACTAAATCACAATTCTAAATTGAAATTGGATGCAAATTAAATAGAAGTAAGGAAATATATTTTTTTGCTTAAATTTACAAACAAATTCTACTTGTTTGGTTGTTCTTGTCAAGAATTGGACACAATTAAGTTAGTACAAAGATAAGTTTCACAATTAGGCTTAAGGATGATTAGGTCTGTGGAGGTTTATCTTTGCTATATGCTGGTCTTTCTTTGTCAATACTACTCCCTTTGTTTTCATTTGTTCTTCTCAATCACTTTTTTGCAGATCTCAAATGCAAGCTTAAAAGTCAAATAATTTTAATTCTTAATTTTTCAAAATTCTCTAAATTTGATATCTAAAAAGTAAATATTGAGACGAATCTATTAAGATCCGACATGAATATTTTTTCATATAGATCAATAAAAAATCATAATCAAAATTTAACATAAAAATTCGTAAATTCTAATTGAGAAAAAGTATATGAAAATTGAGAGGGTATCTTCTAATAATCGCATAAATAGCAAACATCAGTTGGTCTAAAAGGTTTCCTTTAAAGACCACCTCTGACAATCAAGTCAATAAGTAAACAAGTAAAAGTACCAACTTTACTCATCACCGAGGCACCAACTGTGGCAATAATTTCCATAGAGTTTAGAGTTTATTTTTTGTTATATATATATATATATATATATATATATATATATATAAAAGATACCTTATAAATGAGGATTGTCAATATTAATTGTGGTTAATGATCTGGGAGCTCTAGAAGCCTAAATTATCTGCTAAATCCTTCTTTACCTTGATGAAAAGCGTAACTTAGTATTGTTGTCCCACACCTTTCCCCTTGCTCATCCATTAGAGTTAACTTAGTGCTGATGGACATGGCCTTCTCACCTTGGAGGCGAAGTAGCACATCAAATGTAAATAATGTCTTTTTACCCAAAACAAGGAAGCTAATTACTTTTATAAGAAAAATAACTTTTTTGTCATTTATTAGAGTATCTATAACACTATAGCTCTGCTGTTCTATTACATCCATACAATAAATATTATGTGGATTATGAGATTTTTAAAAAATCTTCCTCGTACAATGAATTGGAGACCTAGATTAGATAATAAATATTACGTGGATTATGAGATTTTTAAAAAATTTTCTTAGTACAATGAATTGGAGACCTAGATTAGAGTGCTCGAGATTCAAATGCATACACTACTAAAATTACTAAAATAAATTTATACCTAATCTCTACAATTTTAAATAATTTTGAAGGCTATGTATTTTATTTTGAAGGTGAGAGTGAGACAATATGGTACAAGTTGTACTAATCACAATTAGAGTGGATTTGGGAGTAAAATACTCCAAGAGAAGATAAAAGATTATTGAAAAGACAAGTATACAAGAATAAAGCATATGAAAATGAAAAGCAAAGAAGAAGCACGTGCATGCGGTGCATAGAGGGCTCATATTCCTTTCCGACTTCGCACATCTCAGTCCACAAAAATACAATAGCAATGCCAATATGCCTAAAATTCATTTCACTTTTTTTTAAGTCTGTTTACTATATTTATATGTTGATTTTTATTCTTTTATGTTTCATTTATATATTTAATTTATATTTCATCTTATTTACATTTTTTTCACTGTTGCATAAAAAAATAATTTATAAATTATAGTCACCTAAATATTAATGTCTACACAATTCAAAACTAATAGAATTCCAACCACTAAACCTAAAATTTTAACACTTAAAATGGTTAAAATTTATTAATTTGGCCTGAATCCCATAAAAATTAATACTTTAGTAAATATTAACTATAATTTTTTTAAAAAAATCTAAATTTTAAAATTATAATTCAAAAATAAATTGTTACACAGGATTACAATTTACAGGTCTACTTTTGTGTAGGACTAGATATTTTCCCTGATTTCTACATTCATGCACTCTCATTTCTTAGCGCGTTACTTTCTCATTCATAAGTCATAATAAATGCAATAATTTAAGTAATATATGTGTGATTTAGTTGTTGACAAACTATCATGGGCTCATGTGAACGAGTCTACGACCACTACTGAGTCTATTATGTACAAGTCCATATTAGAGAAATATTGTAATTGCAATATACTAATTCTTTATTAAGGTTGTTTCACTATCAAATGAATTGGGTTATTACAAATTATTTTTTTAAATTAATGTTTCCTTTACAAAAATTTCGAATTTATTGCTTTTTAATATTTTTTACTAATGGGCTACTTGTATGGATCTAGAGCCGGCTATTAGGGGGAGCAATATGAGCTATCGCTCAGGACCTTGATTTATAGAAGGCCTCATATTTTTTTTATCTAGTTAAAATTAAAATGAGGGTTTTTTGTGTATTGTGTAGCAAAATTAAATGAATAGAGAGAGTATTAAAATTTAATGTATTCACATTTAATTTACTTTTAAAAGATAATTATATAAATTGGTAAATAAATTTGTATTATCATCTTGTATTGAATGATTACAATATACTTGTATAAATTATTCTAGGTGAGCAATATAATCTCCCTTGATAATTTTTAATTTACTACTTTTATTATTAGTTCAATTAAGATAATGATTAATAGTGATTTAAACTTTAAACTTAAAAGGAATGGCCGAATGGCTATTTAAATTTATGATTAATAGTTGTTGGTATCATGTAATTATAAAATTTAGCAATATTTTAATATATTGATAAAAAAAAATTGTACTAATTAAAGTATTGATAAACAAATTTACAAATACCAAAATGTAATATAACGTAATTTTAGATTTTAGGGGCCCATAATTTGTATTTTGCTCAGGGCCTTTGAAATATCGGAGACGGCCCTATATGGACCCATCTCACGGTGAGACGGTCTTATACAAGACTTTCTGCTTGATAAGGTTCCTCCATGTTCAACATGTTCGACCGCACAAGGCCCCGAAAAATTAGGGGTCTTAATATTAAATTATTTAGTATATGTTAGGTGTTTAAATATACAAAATTGTTAGAAAAATATCATAATTTTTAAAATTGCATATGACCTTCATAGTACTTGTCAATTTTTACTCCGCCCCTCAATGGTAATAGGAGTAATAGCTAGCCAAACTATCATCGTCATTATTATTATTTTCTCATATAATAAAAAAAAAGGTGCAGATTAGATGAAGAATGAATAATAAACAAACATTAATTCAAAGATGATAGACAAAAATAGAGATACAGCAAAATTAATAAAACAACAAAAAATTAAATAGTCTTAATTCATGAGTCATATCAACTGATACACCAATAATAGAAGTGATATGAATCCCGCTTCTTATAGATTTGAAAGTCTGTCCAAATGTGTATTTCACTAATTTATTTAATTTAATTATGATCGCACATGAAATGGATTTCAATTAATTATTTATGAAACATAAAATTATAAATATTTTTGCATGAGAAATAATTAATTTGATCAGTATTCAGCATATAGAGTTATTTTGTAATTTAATTCTGTTGGAATCTTGGCCATGGCAACATATTGTAATGCCTATGAAATCATATTAAAATTTGATTAGATACTAACACAAGTAACAAACCTCATCAATCATCATAATCAATTTCACTTGTATTATTCTATTTTTGTATGTTCAATAATTTTTATGTTCATTATAATTTTATTTTAACAGAAAAAAAAAAATAAGAGAGACAATGCAAAAAACACAGGATTTTATTGATGTAAAATGAATTGTAATTATTGCACAAATGTGAGTATTGAGTCCTATATATACATACAATAGAAGCATAACTAAGGCTCACGAGACAAATAACAAACTAAGCATGAGTTAGTTATAACAACCTATAGCTAACCCAAGGAAATAGAAAAAAAAAAAACTAATCCTAAACAAACAACTTATGAAGCCTTCTGTAGTCTTCTGATGTACAACAGCAACACTCTTCTATGTTGTGATGATCAAAACCTTAAGCCTTTAGAACACATTATGTAGGAAATGCATCAATCAAAACATCAACTTGCAGCTTCACAATTAGTAATCTCAATGCAGATCAGAAGACTACAGAAGGCTTCATAAGCTGCTTGTTTAGGATTAGTTTGTTTTTTCTATTTCGTGGGTTAGCTATAGGTTGTTGTAACTAACTCATGCTTAGCTTGTGATTTGTCTCGTGAGCCTTAGTTATGCTTCTATTGTATGTATAAATAGGACTCAATACTCACATTTGTGCAACAATTACAATTCATTTTACATCAATAAAGTTCTATGTTCTTTGCATTGTCTCTCTTATTTCGTCACATTTTTTGTTAAGACTCTAACATTGTTATTATTGTTGTTGAGCATTATGGTAAGATCCAAAGTTGAACGTCACACTTATTATATACTTCCTCCGTTTTGAAATACTCGCTACATAAGATTTTTGACACTATTCATCGTTCAAGCTTATTTTATATATTGCGGCTAATGTGTAAGAAAATATATAGTCAAGTGGGATCTTGTTTGAATCGTCTAATCGCATATTTTCATAATATTACGTTTTTATTAATTTTTAGATGTGTATAGTTCAATATATAAATGATAAATATAACACACTGGATTGCGTAAAAAGTCAAATGTAGCAAGATAGTGGAACGGAGGAAGTATTTTATATTTTTCATACGTAATTAGCATTATAAAAAAAACTGTAAAATTCAAACTCGCTCAGAATTAAAAGCCTAGAGCAGCGGCTTCGCCTAGCTTTCAAGTCTCAATTTACAGATGTATTGTTTGCTCACCCCGAATATATTTATATATTACTAGACCGATTAAAATGGTCGATCAACCGAATTTCAACCTAGTTAATCAAAAAGTTAATTATTATTTATACTCATTGCGAAATGTTATACTTCTAAATATACCATATAAACTCTTTGTCACATTTTGAAAATTATTTTACTTAAAATGATGAACCATGATTAGATTTTTAGGTTGTAATTTTATAATATTAATTCAATTCCTACAAAATTGACAAAAGAATATTATACGCTAGCTCAAAAATATTTATGTAAAATATAAAAACTTAATTAAATTCAATAATGATTAATTTTTAAATCGTGACAAAAGTTAACAAATCTAATAACAACTCAACCACAAGAAACATGCCTCATGGTTATTGTAAGCAGCATTAATGCATTATGCATGTATACGGATATTGATTTTTTTTTTTAATCTCAAAAAAAAAAAGGCTACTTATTTTTTAAGTTGTCTTATAATCTCATTTCTTGTATCATCATTATTTAATTTGGAAAAAAAAATTTATCATAGTTTCTTTTTATCACATTTATACATTTAACTCTTTATTAATACCATCTACTAAATTTAATCTGTCTCTTTATTTATGATTACCATTGTTTATTATGCACCATTCATTTCAAATTCTTGGTTATGTATTTTGCTTCGAGTGATTCATTTTGTTGCTAACATTTAAAATATTTTCTTTCATGAAAAGTTTTTTTAATTGAATGAAAAAATGAATAAAACAATTTTGTTGATCCATCACTTTAATCGAAGGGTTGAAATTTTTTTATTATTATTATTAATATACGGTAGGCTAAGGAAAATGAGAGAGTTAAGTAAGAATCGAATCAAGACTTTACTTGCAGAAGTTGATATTTTCTCTATCCGGGATAAGATATGATTACCAATATTGCAAGAATGTTAAAAAAAAAAACCATAATTAATGTTTCCCAAACAACCAAATCAAAAATTAATAAGTCTCATACCAAAATTAATCTCTAATTTTTACTTCCATATAAAATATACACCATATAAAATACAAAAATACTGTCCTTACTCTTTTAAAAAACAATTTATATTCAAGATATTAATTCATTGGGACAAAGTAATATTCAAGCCTAAAGTACACTATAATAAGTTTACCAAATAACTCTACCGTATCTGCGTAATTGGAGGAAATTTTAAAGAAAAGAAAAGTCAATATTGGAACTTTAAGTCTTACCTAGTGCTTTTGTGCTCTTTATTTAGCACCGATTATTAAGTTGAAAAATAAAATCAAAAATATATGTCAATGATAGAAATAAATTGTCAAGATGAAAACTAGAAATAAATAATAATTTTTTAACTAAAATTAAAAGAATAAGAGTAAAATCATTGTCAAAAAAATGTGCAAAATCAATAGAACAAATCAAAATAAAAAATGATGAAAATTGAAAAGAATATAATGAAGAAAAATGATATATACAGCCCTAAAGATTGTATATAAGAAAGAATCTTGTATTTAATTTATGTAATTTAATATTATTTTTGCTTTGGAAACATAAGCATTTAATTATACTTTATTATTTTCCTATTTATTATTTTCTTGGAAAGTTAAAATTATTATTTAAAATATTAATTATTTCCCAATTTCTACATTAGATTCTGTTGAAAATTTAAAATTATTGATAATAAAGAGAATTTGTTAATTTTATGTATAACCCTTAGGTAGTAAATATCATTACCCTATAATGAATACTCTATCCGTTTTTTTTGTTTTTCCCATTTACTTTTTGCACAGTTTTCAATGCAAATTATAAATCTCAATATCTCTAAATATACAAAATAAAAAATTATAAAAATACATAATAAAAAGTATACATTAAGATGAATCTAACGATTCTCACATGGATATATTTTATCTTTTAAATATATGTCAAAAACATTAATTAAATTTCTCTTTTCTTAAGGTGGAATATTCCAAATGGGAAAAACATTAGAGAACAGAGGGAGTAGTATTTATTTCGTTTTATCATACTTGCTACATTTCACTTATTGCGTAATCTAATGATGTCTTTAATTATGCATAACAAAAAAAGTTTAATATTATAATAGTATGCAATTAGACGATTTAAATAAGATTTCAATCAACTATATTTTTTCTTGCATATAACTCATAATAGATAAAATAAAGTGGAATAATAAATAGTAACAAAAATACTTATATAACAAGTATTTTGAAAGTGAGATATTAAGTAATAGAATGCTTAATTGTGTGGACAATGTGACATTATTCTTATGCTCTTCGGAATTGATGGCATGAAATGAGTTGTTGGAGACTTTTCTTGTTTTGGTCGTAAGAAGGGGTAGTAGATATTTATAGATGCCATAGTCCTAATTCTACTAATTTTTTAATAAAAATTTAACGTGTAGTAGCTGTTCTGTTGATGCTTTCTATTTTTGGATTACTTTGAACAGAATAACTATCTACTTGTTTATTTTAAATTTAAAATATTTGCTAAAAATAAGATATTTTTTGTGAGGTGAACTCGTCCTTAATAAGTTTGATCTAATTTAAGGAAAAAAATTTAATTTTTTTTTATTAAGACTCTGACAATATTGTTAATAATTTAAGTAAATAATTTAAGAAAAAATGATTGTTGGAATGTTACTTTTTGGTTGTTGATGTGAAAATATTGATTGTTTTTATTGACTTTTAAAATTAGTTTGATAAATTAATTGTTTAGTAAGATGTTTGGTAAAATTAAGTATTGACTGTTGGTGGTATATTAAAGAAAAACGGTCCAACAAACCATAAACCAAGGGAAAAAAACTAAGTATATAGTTTTTCATTTTGGCTAAAATTTTTAAACTTTTTGAATTTTTTATAATCAACAAGCAATTAGCCAAAAATCAAAAACAAATTTACAAATGAAATAGTTTTCAGGTGAGATTTTTTTTATTGGACTAATCTAATGTACACTTATTTTTTTAAAATAGTCATTTATAAATTTAAAATGATTACTTTTTATAATCTTGGAGTGATCACTTAATACTTATAATGTCATAGTAATCATTTACAATCTTAAAGTGATCACTTAGAAAAACGAGCTAATTATATGAGCTATTCTTGTAGTGAAGCGATCTCATACAAAACTTATTGATAATCAAAAGCAAAAAACAAACTAAAAAGCTAACACATGGGCTCTTGTGAATAACAATGCTCGTGTTTACAAACATCTACAAGAGAAAAATTGATTGCATGCAAATCGATGAGTTTTCTTCCCAAAACCATATGATGATAGAAGTAGCCAATAAAGCTTGCATAATTGGTAACATCTCACTGAATCACCAATGTGAAATCATATAACGTTAACGTCTTGCTAAATCACCAATGTAAAATTATATATGATCAATATCTCACTAAATCATCCCCCTAAAATTATATATTGGCATTTCCTCAATCCCAAACACAAATAAATGTTTTGATAAATTTAATTAGACTCTTCAACTCAATTCTAAATTATAGTATAGAATGCTACCGCCTTAAATGATAAGTTGTGCTGATGTGCTCCATGGTACTGGAATGAATGAAAAATTGGTAAAGTGCTGAAGAAATCTGGCTTAGCCCAAGAAAAGGCCCACACGTGGAAATTGGGATAATTTGATTGCACGACACGAAAAAGGCCCTATATTGAAGATGGAAAATTAAGTTATTGTAAGTAGGCATTAAAGATTCAATAAGTAGGCAATTAAGGATGATTTAAATAGGCATTAAAAATACTGTAAGTAAGCATATAAGCATAATGTAAGTGGGCATTACGAATATTATAAGTAGCCATTAAGGATGATGTAAGGAAACATTAAGAATGATGTAATTAGGCATTAAGGATGATATAAATTGGCATTAAGGATACAAAAGTAGACATTAAGGTTTAATATGTTTGGCTTAAGAGATGTCTCTCAAGAAACAGTCTCTTAAGAAACCTATTTTTTTCTAAAAAATTCTTAAAATGAATTTATGATACTTTTATTTCTCAAAATAATTGTCTTCCTGTCAGAGCTTGGGAAATTACATTGTGCGCTATTACTAACAGCGGACAAAAATTGAGTCAAAAAGTCAATCCAACAATCGAATGTTGTTACTAACAGTGGGCCATTAACATTCAATTTAAGGGCAATCAACTAAATTAAAAGTCAGCCAACAATCACCCCCTATTAGTAACAGCGAGCGATTAAAGGACTGATTTTTTGACTCAATTTTAATAGTTGCCCACTGTTGGTAATAGCGAACTATGCCATTCCTTAGGCTTGGATTGAAAGAGACTTATTTGAGAAATAAAATTTTTCTTAAGTTTACTTTGGGAATTTTTTCGAGTTAAAGTTTATTTAGCTCAAAATTTCTAGAGGATGTTAAAAAAATAATAATTTATATCTAATATCTAAAACAGTTTATATGAGCGGGAGACACTAGGGTAGGATGATGATGATGATCTAAAACAGTTACTCTCCTATGAATCTGTGAGACGGTCTTAGCCGTGCAATGTTCAAGCCCAATAATTTTTAAAAAATATTCTGACATACTAATTTTAAAATTTAAAAGGACAATTTCATGACATAAAAATACGATTTTAAGACTTTTAATCATATTTCTAACAAAATTGATTTACATTTTTAGTTTATCTACACATTTATTTTACGCACTATCTAAAATCATCATCATTGTAACATTTGAAAATTTATATTAAGAATAGAAATTTATTTGGATCAAAGTCAAAAGAAAATAGAAAATAGAAAATAGATAACTGAGCTTTAGTGACTAAGTGATTCAATTCAAATAATAATAATAATAATAATAATAATAATAATAAATATCAAAATCAAATTTCAATACTACTATCACAGTAGGAAGGGTCAATGGCATTGGGTGGGTTGGGTTTGTCGGAAAAGGGTGGGTTGGGAGAGTCGCCGGCGATGTGTGAGTTGGGTGGGTCTCCGACCTTCAGTTTGCTCGCAATGGGTGCAGTTTAGGGTGATGGGTGGGTGGAGAGGGGAGATTGGAAATGGGATTTTGTTTTTGATTTTTTTTTATTCTAATCATTCATATATATTTTTTTATTTTTTCTTTAGATAACTTGTTAAACAGGTTATAAGTCAATTTGTATACCAGTGAAAAATACACATGTTAGTTTGTATTATTCATGATTAATCAATAATTTTGTATTATTATAGGAAAATCAGTAAAAAGTTATATTATTTACGGTAATTTTTCCTTTTATAAAATAGGAAAATTGTCAGAAGTGGGATTTGAACCCACGCCCTCGTTAGAGGACCAGAACTTGAGTCTGGCGCCTTAGACCACTCGGCCATCCTGACTTTATATTGATGAACCTTAAAAATTTTAATTACCATTATTTTCTTCTCTTCTCTTCTCTTCTGCCATTACCTGAATCACACCATCTGAATTTTTTTCTTCTCTTCGCTTCAGCAATGAATCCAGTTCAGTATCAACCAATTATGTCACATCCTTCTCAACAATGGAGCTCACCGATTCCTCCGAACCCGCCTCCTTCTAGCGCTTTCTGGAAGTTTCCAAATCTCCAAAATCATCTTAAAGACTTACATGAAACCCTTTCTCTTGCCACTGCACTGTAAGTTCATCTTCTTGCTCTTATTACTCAAGAATTTAAACAATAATGGAGTCGGTAATCTGTGAACTGGGTTTTGTAGGCAAAAAGAGTTGGAGATGTTGATGAAAGTTAAGGAAGCAAAAGGGGATGATAATGGTGTTGATGGGTCAATTGATAGGTTAAATGTTGATGAATTATCCAAGTTTATTGAGGATAATAGGGTTAATTTGAGTGCTCAAGAGTTAATTTCAGTGGAGGCTGCTAATAGGTTGATGTCAAAATTGAGGTTTTTGCTTGAGCCGTTTAGGGTTCTTACTGATGATGGGATTCCATGGGAGGAGAAGTCTGCTGTTGTTAGATTGAATGACAAGATTAATAAGTCGAAACGAAATAAGCTGTGGAGGAAAAGGAAGAGGCGGCGTGTTGCTGAATTTCTTGCTAAGGTTGTTTTATGTAGTTGATAATTGTGTTCATTACAAACTTTTGAGCTAAATTTGAATATTTGAAGGTTGATTTTCTTTGTTGTTTGTTCAGGAAGGTGAGACGTTCGAGAAACTCGATCGAGAAGCTGATGAATGGAGGGCTAAAGAAATTGCCAAGGATATGGCCCAACAGAAGGTACATGTATTGCATCTTTTGCTGATTAAACCATAGGTAAAACGAGGTAACAAAGCGGTAATGCCGTAATCGGGAGTGATGCGGATGCGGTTTTTACACTTTACAAAACGGAAAATATCGGTTCGTTTATTTTGAAAACCTTTATGATGCGATGCGTTGCGGCCTTGTTTTTACATTATGGTTTAAACATGAAATTGCTTGTTGTTGAGCTTTGATGCTTTTCTTGTAAATTTGTAAATTGTAATGATGTGAACTGTGCCATTGATGCTTACAACTATTGAATTGTGACCTTAAGATGATAGGAATTGAAGAGAACTTATCATTGGTGAATCTATTCCCAATGGAATATAATGAGTGCGGAAGTCATATATAATGGTACTTATTCTGTAGGGTAGCATAACCTACTTTATTTCTTGAGTTGAGGTGTGGAAGTCATATTTAGTGAAGTGTTGGATTGCATGTTTTGCTTACTCAATTTCATCTTTTAAAGATTCAAAGAATTGGAAATTTTGCTTGCTTCTGTAACAATGTGCAAAACAATACTAACAAAGAAATGTTTCAATAAACGAAGAAACAATCAAAAACTTGAATTTTTTATGAACATCCAAAATAACAGAACTAATTGCACATAAACGAAAAAACAAAAAGATTTAAAGCCCCACTGCTCTGATACCATGTGAAAGTTTTAGCCCAAGATTTTATTGATTTTCATTATCTTAAAAATGAATACAGAAGAATAAAGGGCAACCTCAATTCATTATCAGGACAGATGAACTACAAAGTCGATTATTGATATCATATCTGTTTACAAACTTGAACTTGATAAACTGCTATGCATCCTCTCGTGTTTGGACAGATGATCCCCCGACTTCATTTGTGGTTGTTCATCGTCCGATTTGCTATGTAATTTTTGTTTGATCTTGAACAGAATTGGCTTTGGAATTAAAATCCCATGATCATTTTCAGGTAGAAAAGATGAAGCAAATTGCAAAACAGAAGGCTAAAGAGGAGAGAAAGAAATTGGAAGCTGAGGTGAGAGTGGTTTGCTTTGAACGTATACGAGCATCGCTTTATGCACTTCTTTTTCGTGCTGTTCCACTCTATCTAATTTCATTATCCTAATCACGAGCTATGTGATCCTTCCGTGGTCAAATGCTATCTTCTCCATGTTGCACGTATATAGAATTTGGTTCTACGCTCATTTTGTTATAGGGCCTATGCCACTATTCCTTACAGTTATGTATTGAATACACACGTTTCAGCTTGAGCTGGCATTGATGGTCGAGAAGCTGCAAGAATTGCGCTCCATCAGGATACAGAAGTTAAAAAAACAAGGTATGTCCTAGGCGTTCTTACTATTACAAGTGAAGTTGAAAAGGCTCAAAACTTTAACCATTTTTTTTGAGCAAGTCTTGTATGAGACGGTCTCACCGTGAGACGAGCCCATACAAGCAGCCCATCAGTAAAAAAAACATAAAAAGAAAATGAAAAATCTGAATTCACATTAAGGAAGGAAATTGATGGCCTTCGTTATCTTCATGCATACTTGGTTTATATTTGTTTCATTCCCTTTCTTTACTTTCCCAAAATGTGGTTACTCCTAAGTCCTAATGCATTCTTAGTGATTCTTTTTTCTCATGGATTTGGATATTTCCATATTACATAATCAAATAAGGGGTAAAGACAAAATGAACTTACATCGATGTTCTAGACTTGTATCTACAACCCCTACATGGACCCCATGTTACCGTTCCATCCATATATGCCACAAATACAGTTGTTTATAAAGCATTGGTGTTAACAAACTTGTTGTCACAACAATCATCAACCAGGTCTAGTTGTAATTTTAAGGAAAATGAAGAATTTCAAGATTAGTTATGGATTCAACAAATACAACATTCCATTATTCCAATGCTATTAGAGACTCTTACTTAGGTCTCCTATTTAGGCACAGTTTGGTAGGTCGAATGTGCATAACTTGAGCCTTGTAATAACGACATTTCCAATAGATTCTTGATAGCAAACATCTTCGACAAATAAAAGTGCACATGCTACGATGAGTCATTTTACTATTGTTTACTATAATCTGAAACCAATGGAAGATAAATCTATGGCACCATTGAGAATTGAAAAAAATGGAAACAGTAAACAACAATAACATTCAAGTGTTCCAAAAATGGAAATGATAAACACGATAAGGAGTAAGGACATTTGGTGGTTGTGGCTGTGGCTGCTGTTAAAAACATTACTGGCTGTCTGCGTCAAATGGTTGTTAACCACTAGCCCAAAATTCAAAACCCAGTGCTTGACAATCAATGTGTTTATTTGGATACTGAGCATTTACTACTTCTAAGGTACCATCACCTTACGGCCTACAAGTAGGAGTGTTTAAAGAAAAAACCGAACCCAATTCCTAAATGTGTAAAAGCACAGGTCAAAAAACTGAAGTCACAGACAGGGTCAGGTGTCGTGCATGTTATGCCTCATGCCAAATCGTGTCGTGCTTGGCCATCCAAAAATAAGGTCTAACTATGGAAGTTATGTAATGCTGGATCGCCTAGGTGTCATGCCTCGTGCCAAATCAGGTCGCGTCAAGTCAAGTCGTATCTTGTCGTGTCGTGTTGAGCCTTAGGTGAGCCGTGCCTGAGCGGGTCACCTGCCATCTCGGTCCACTTCCATGGTGACGGATACCTTACATATACTTGATTTACTGTATTAAATTGAGTGTCTTGAACATGCGAGGCATAGTTATTTGCTTCACTTCAACAGTGTCAGTAACTGTCTATGTATAAC
Source organism: Amaranthus tricolor (assembly GCF_026212465.1). Classification (NCBI taxonomy): domain Eukaryota; kingdom Viridiplantae; phylum Streptophyta; class Magnoliopsida; order Caryophyllales; family Amaranthaceae; genus Amaranthus; species Amaranthus tricolor. The sequence goes on along the minus strand of NC_080050.1, from coordinate 1,074,824 downwards.
TTTATTGGAATTAGCGAAAAATTCCTCTATGATTGAGCTTGAAATGAACTTAACCTGGAAAGGAAGTAAAGACCAATGAGGGCAACTAGCACTACAAGGAGATCATGAATACATATCCGATACATATGATTTATGCATGAACTCAACAAAGTAATTTTGAAAACTTCTTCAAAATCAAACTTAGTACTTCGGAATTTCTACTTTCGTGTTAATCGAGTACCGATTGTTTAGGCTCGAACTACCTACATGTGTATGAGTGTATCCGTTTATTCGGGTTTCGGGGTACTCAAAAGGCCAGTTTCCTAATTATGAACACCCCTATCAACAAGTAGCCATCGGATTTTGAGGTATGACCAACTGACAAGTGGCAACTAATATGTTTAGGAGGGTGCTAGAAGATCTCCCTGGAGGATATCGATGAAGCTGTCAGAGGTCAGTGAGTAAAGAGAGGGGTAAAACATGTATGATTGATTTGTGGGTCTATTTTCTATCAATTTGAACAAACGAAATACAGTTGCACCCCGTGGATGCAAGGATGAATCATTGAAAGTTCGGGGTTTTGTCTGATTTGATAGAATCAAATGCTGGTGACGCAAGAGGACAGATCAAAAACCCTCCACTTTTCTGATAAACTAAAGTCGTTTTCTCTTTCTTCTTTTAATGCTTTCTAGAAACTTGGTTCCATTATTTTACCTTGAATGAAATGCCCTTATAATGAATGCATATCTACATGATGATATATGCTGACACTATAGATGTGAAAATTATGCAGGGAATTTTCTTCCAGAAGAAGATGACAAATTTCTCGAGAAAGTTCGAGCTGCCGTTGAAGAGGAAGAACGCCAAGCAATGGCTGCTGCAGACACAGACGCAGCCAAGGAAGCTATTGCTGCTGCTGAAGAATCTCGGAAAGTTACTCAAGGTGCCAAGTTAGATCCAAACGATGAAAGCAGTAAGGAAAATAATGAAGAAAGTCAAGAGCAGAGAATTGAGGACGAAAGTAGTCTTGCCTCTTGTGAACCCACTAGCAAAGAATATGAAAATAAAGTATCCGATAGACAAAGCTATGGAGCATATGACTATGTGGCTAATTTGCCCCCGGAGTTTTATCACTACTATCATGGAAGTAATACCGACATGGGCACTCTAATTGAGGTAGTTTGTTTTCCAAACCAGTGTCACATGAGTCGCTAATTGCCTTACGAATCGCGAATAGAAACAAGCGAATTATGGTATGTTTTAGGCTATTTTGAACCATTTTGAGCAAATCGCGTATCCAAATGGCGAATTTACTATCGAATTATGTTTCACTGTTTCAAACACTTATCAGTTGACCTCCATGATGATTTTATTAATATTTTTAGATTTATTTGTGGCTTGGATACGTATTGTTAAACAATTTCAGTTTTTTCTTCTTTATGTTTGATTTACTTGCATTTGGGTCCCCATATGTGGTACGAACAAAAATAGCTTGACGTTGTTACTGTTTGACATCATTTGGTTATTTTTTGCAGGTTCGAAGAACATGGGATGCATATATAAGGCCTGGGGGAAGGTGAGAATTGACCTGTCCGTAACGTGATGATCTTGACTCTTCCTTTCTCGGGGAACTTTCTTGTTCCAAAATGTTGTCTAAGTTTAAACAGTACGACAAATAACCGACAAGAACTCCGCTAACACATTCCTTTATGCTTATAACTCGAGAGAGATCATAAATTTTATACAAAACTAGAATATTATATCATTTTTACTCAAAATAGTCCATACTACAACTTAGAGAAGCCATTTTCTGTTTGTGATAGATTACAAAGATTCTCATCTGAATAACTTGTAATTTACTGCGTGTTTCAGTCGGATTCCAGGTCACTGGGTTCAACCACGCCCTCCAGCAGATGAAGTATGGGCATCCTATCTTGTGCAAGCGCAGCGTAGATGACACTCGAGTAGTATGCAACCTTGTAACTTCCAGAAACACGGCCAAAATACAATGGTGCACATCCTTGATGAACGAGGTAACACGACTCTATTGGTCACATTGTAGTAGTCAGACCCGAATATAACAAATAATTTGTTTTAACTCATTTCTTTGTCCCTATGAGACAGCACCATAAACCGATGATTGTGCGCCAAAATGCTTGGATGCGTGGAAAAGAAATGGAGTTAGATGATTTTGCCAGTCTCTATAATGTTTACGTATGTTGTATGGGAAGAGGCATGCATGGGTATGGTAGAAGCAGTGGAGACTTGATGTCCTTGTCCGACAACTCGGTGTGGCCATTCGAAACTTTCTAGAGGTCGTCTTGTAGCAAGGGAAGTTTTTGTATAAGTTTTTTTCTTCCCATGTCCGTTCTAGGTAGAGTTACTTTGTAAATTCTTCTTAATTAAAGAGTCGGTAATCATTGAAGGCGATTCGAAGTTGGTTTTCTGATGACATTTATCAGAGTGAAGAACTTTAAGTCATTTTCTTTTGCTTTTCTGTAACGATTTTTGCTTGTCGTCTCGCCCGTTGGGCTTCATTGATGATGTGTGGTGAGATGGTGGTTAGTGTGGGTTAAGGTCTTACCGATAACTGTTGACTTTTTTTTTCATTAGTAATGAGTTGTTATTTTTGTATTATGTAGTACTCTCTCCGTTCTTTATAGTTGTTTCTATTTGCCATTTTGAATTATTATATTTATTGTTCTTATAAAACATTTTTCTATTTATACTATAAATTTTTTACAAAATTAACCTTATATGTTTTTGTTTTAATATTTTAATAATAAGTTTAATACTCATATAACTTTTGTTCTTTATATCACTTATGAATTCTACATTATCATCTAACCCGGTGTATCTCGCTCATAGAAAACCTATAGACAGAGTTCAGGGAGGAAAGAATGACGTAACTCATACCCATAAAGAAAAGCGCGACCAAAAGAATCCCCCGACTCGAGAAAAATTTCAACCCATAAAGGAAAGCGCGATCAAAAGAATCTCCCCACTCGAGAAAAATTTCAAGTGTTTGCTTCGCCTTTTTCACTGATGGAGTTAGATATTACAAGCATCGTTGATAAAACAGATTACGTAATTATGCGAAGCATTAAAAATATCCTTCATGCCACAGCAATATCTGTTAACAACGCCTTATAATATGAAAAAAATAGAAAGCCAAAGTAACGATCCAAGAAATTAAACGTCATTACCGAGTTCAGGGTAATACAATCATTCTAAATCTTCTTACATAATTCCATAAAATAATAAGCACAATAGATACTATACAGGTCTACCATGTAGAGACAAAGAGAAACATCTTGCGAATAACATCAGAAGACATCTGGTAATTGCAGAAATTGTGACTGCATATGAGAGTGGTACAATATCCAAATGTAAATCGGGCAAATCTTCCATGAGCATTTGTAATTGACTGGATGCATCATCATTCTCGAATATTAGTTGAAGACAGTAGTAAAGAATTTGAGTGAGCATGTAAAAGGGTGTATATTGTTGAATTCAAAATTACAAATAGTAAGATTGAAAACAAGGATTCAAGAGACCATATAAGTCCAGTACAATTTCCTCATACATTTCCCAGTTACCTCTACCTTATTTATACTAATAAGCTCTATAACTAACTAGTAGTAAAACAAATAACATACCCTTTAAATCCATATATCACAGAATATCCCTAGGATATCTCCCCCCATCACAAAATCAAAGACCATATGATCTACAGTAGTAATCTCCTTCGGTAGTAATATCCCTAGAATAAATGAAGAATTGACACATCACTTGTTGCTTTTTGTAGGAATCATCTTCTTTAGAGATCATTCAGCACAACTTTGACAAAGCATTAACAACAAGACCTCTACCAGTACTTGAGTTCATTGATCAAACATTAATCAAGGGCTTAAATTTACAATTAATTGTTCCATAAATCAAATACAAGAACACTTGGCAAGCAAAACGAATATAAAATATTAGACGCATAAAATTTAAAAAGGCTCCCTAAATAACCTCTTTTTTACTAAGTGTAAGGTTACATCCAACATTCAAAACACTAGGTTGGAGCCAATCAGAGGAATTAGGGTAATGGAATTTGACCAGGATTCCATAACAATATGCAAAACTTATCGATTCCCCAAAAGCCAATTCAAACAAAACACAAGTATGCTACAATTGCTATTGAGCCTGTTAAACAGAGATGTTAAATTGAAGATGATTCCATTTCATTTCAGTCATTTGAGCAAAAAATATCATACCCTAGCACCGAACAGGTCATGACTCGTGAACATCCCTTACTAACTATGCATTTTCAGAATGAGAAAGCAAAATGAGCAGAAATTCAACTCAGACAGCTAGACATCATCAGAGTAAACAAAGCAATAATGCTATCTGTCAAAACCCAAAACATAGGCTAGCTCACTTGCGGAAAATAAACAGCAAAGAAACACATGCACCCCGAAGAACAAAGTTTTCAGTTCAAAGATTCTGGCTCAGGCAAATAGAAGTTTTTCTTGCCATTTTTAACCACCACTACTACCAAAAACAAAGACAACACACCCGGAGATGTGTGTGTGTGTTCTCAAAACTGGTACAATTTTGATGATGCAGTAAATTAAAGCACTTAATTGATTGCTAAGTGCTGACAAGCCCAATCTCACATGTACCCTCAACAATTCTGGTCTCCCGTAGCCCAATCTCCTTCCAAGTTAAGCAACACTTCCCTTGAATATATTACACTTGCATGGCAGCTCCGCTACATTCAGTAGAACCAAATAATTTTCTTCTATAGCCAAAAAGGGGTATCTTAATATTAACGATCAGAATACCCTCCCAGTCCCCATACATCAAAGCTCTCAGTCACGCGCCTTAAACTATTTTTTCACTGATCTCGAATCAATCATAATTCACAATCCCCCAACTTTTCATGATAATGTTAAACATAAAACGTAAACCTTCTAGACCTCCGTATGCTAATCAAATCCTTTTAATGAGAACGAAACAAAATTTTCTAACAAAATTTACAGTCAAAGTAATAAAAACAAAACAAGTTGTTGATAATAAAAGATCAAGCATCAACCACAAAGCCACTTACTGAAGCAAAATTACCTCCTACTGTCCTACACCAAAAACCATAAGTAGGCTCTTCTTAGAGCCCAAGAAACATGAGATCATTAAGGCAATATTTTATGATGAACAGATGAAAACAAATTTCCATGAATTTATCAGCAACACGCGACCAAGTACCAATTACCAAGGAAGGAAGAATGACAAATACATCATGTAAATCAACATGTAATGATAACACACCAGGAGTCCATCTGTCATTCAAAACATGTTTGATTGGCGAAGAGTTCCACAAGCTCCACCATTTTAAAATCGAAGTACACTGGAAAACTGAAATAGTTCTGTTAAATGAAGCTCCAGCAAACTTTCGAAGGCAATTACCTTTACAAAGCTGAAGCTATGCAACTAACCAAGTCCTTAATTTTCTTTGTTCTTAAGAACATTTCTAGTTTAAACTTTTTATGAAATGGAGAATAGTTTCTATGTTTGCAAGAGTGCTCTTGCAAATTACAACAGTCCTTCCTAGTTCCTACTATGAGTTGTGTACTCATTTTTTTGCTATCTTAAATGAGAGTTTGTTGTTTTTTAATAAAATTTTGGGAACAATTTGTAATTGATGAATATAGATGGGGTATTTCCCCATGAAAATTGTTATCTTTTTAGACCGAATGAATAACAATCAGCGTATTTCATCAAGAAAATTGTCATCTTTTTAGTAGATTGAAACTTCTTTTGCTAGTTGGGTCATTACAACATTCTGGTTCAATAGTCCATTTTAATCTTGCTCCTCACAGCTCGTCGGCCCTTAGTTATCTTCAGCAATGAACCATTCATTTCTCGTTCACGGCTCACCCTCTCCTTTCTTGATTACGATATTACAAAACAATAGTACAAAATTCATTTTCTAAATTTGAACAAAATTCATTTTCTAAATTTGAACAAAAGTTCATTAAAGTGTAGCCGAGGGTTCGAAGATGATCCAAATAATAAGCATCTGGGCATCTGTTTATTCGGCAATAAATTTGCGAAGGGTTTGATTTGTGTTAGAGAGGTCTCAATTTATCAAGAGTTCTCACCTCCCTGCTGGGACCTTCGCCAATATAAGATCCAGAAAAACCTGAATGAATATAATTAAGAAAATAATGACTTATTGACCTCAGAGATCTTGGTGGAAAACAATCATCAAGTGGAAATACAATTCCATCAAGAGTAGCAAATATTTTCTAGCATCACTGGTCCCTAAAGATTATCAAAACTTTAAAAAAATTAATATTGCTTGTGAATCATATTGAATCAGAAGTACAAAGTGTAATCATTTTTCCACAATAAATGTGGAAAAAATCAGTGGGAATCCGTACTTTTACTTCATCATCTATCAATATAATCCGACATGAATCAAAATTTTGACAAAAATTATACTACTAGTATGATTTATCTACCTTGTCACCGAAAATTCCTAATTTAAAAAAGAAAAATCGGAGCTAAAGGGAGACCAATATATACGGAATAATATATATTGCTTTTTTGAATATTGCCTAACGATAGATTCATCGAAACCACACTGAATAGATTCGAGAACTTGCAAACTAGGCATTGTGATAATCATTTCAAAATAAAGACTATTTGAAGAAATATATGAAAATAAAGAGACGGATCCGAAACAGAAAAAGAAAATCGGATCCAGCAATTTGATTTCAAAATGTGGTTTGATATACGAAGGTAAACTTGGATGAAGAATGCATTAATTTAGCATGCCCTCCATAGGTGCCTTCGCATATTATGACAAATAACAAAATTAAACAGAATGAAATCAAGAGAAAAAAAATGTAGATTGAACTTGAGAGAAGGATGCTCAGTGAATACGAACCATAAAGTAAATACATAATCATGTAAATCAAATGAATTTTCTCGATTTCTCGTCACCGCATCTTATCTTAGAGATAATTGAATTACGCAATTAGGCGGCAGAAGAACAAACCCTAATTCGGCTATTGAGATCATTGAGAATAAGAAAGAACCCTCATAGTAATTGATTGAGAGTTGACCTTATATAGAGGAGCCTAGAAACTCCGAGTATAAACCCTTTGGGCCGCAAGTTTCTTAAAAGGGCCCAGAACCTCCGTGTTATGATGCAATTGTGGAATTTTTGAAATTGTTGAGTGAAAAAAAAAATTAATTAAATAAACGAAGTTTTAAAAAAATCCCAAAAGTAAGCGTCCAAACCCTAAAGCTGTGCTTTGGAGCTGTTCGCAGTTACTAACTGCGAACAGCTAATTAATTTTTTTTTTCCTTTATTTTTGAGTTGTTTGTTGTAATTGCACTAGAGACATTAGAATAGGTAATTACAAGTCGATGTATCTTTAAGGCGGCATGATTCATCGCCAAAACTCCGATCATTCATAAGTCAAAGTTTGGCGGCTATGATAAAGTAATTAAACATGTATATACAACAAAATATATACAAATGTGTGAAATATACAAGTCAATTAAAATATATATATAGTACATAGTCGATCCAAATACACAAAAGGTAATCGTTAACGCTCACGAACCCTCATCTACCTTATCCAACTGAGTTGGTCTCCTTCGCCTCCTACGATAGTAAGAGGCGTTCGCGTGACGCTCTGGCAGTGGAGGGGACTGGTACTGTGATGGCTGTGATGGCCCACCCTGCGAGGTCCCCGCAGCGTCAACGGGATATGAATGATCCATCTCCTCCAAATGGTAGTCATAAGAAGGAGAGCATGCCATGTGCGTATGGGAGGTAGTTGGTGAGTGCTGTGCAGCGACTTCCGGTATGAAGTGCTGGAACTGCGAGCCGAAGAGCATGTCATGCGCAATGTCCCTCACCGGCTCCTCCTGGCTGTACCGCATCACGTCTGCCGCACCTTGTGCCTGCAATTAATATTTAGATAATGTAACATTTTATTATTTAATTGGCAACTTAATCAAATAAATGCAAATGAAGACTTACAAATTGGGTCATCGTAGGCGTAGCAGGTGCGTAATGTGCTGCTTCCAAGATGGCACGTGGTGTCATCCATCAGCGCGTGATAGAGAGGAACCACGGCATATAGTCAGGTGTAGTAGGTGCGCCGACAACATCGATCGGCGCACCTTGTGCAAGCAGCTCAAGTCTATGATCCCAACGAGTGATGTGGCGCCTGTTGATCTCCATCCAGTTTGCCCCGGCTTGATTTCTTCGCGAAATTAGGTGCAGCTGGGGTTCAGTGTCACAAGGCGGTGGAATGCCCTGTACCAACCCATATTGGCGCATTACGCGCTCTGGTAGATGTACTTCGACAATGTCGAAGCATATGAGTGGCACAGAAGCCCTCCACGCCCTGGAATGAATCCCCGAGTGTTCGGGTACAGCTGCGTAGGCTTCCGCTGGGTATGGGTCCCACAAAAACTAAAATACATGTTTTGAAAAAGGTAAGTGATATGTTAATTAAATTGTACTAATGTTAATGAGTACTGAAATGTTTACCTGGTTGGGTCGTAGGAGGTCTAATTGATCTCGGTAGAATCCTAGACCGCTGCCGGTGTGCTTGCGCGTCCGGCGGGCAAAATTCCACCTCGAACCGTACGCAATATTTGGGCCTGGTTGTGGTGGAGGAGCAGTATCACCACGACCAACGGTTCTGTAAGGTTGGCCGATAAGAATATGCTCCCACGCCCACAGCTAACGATCGCAAATGTAATTAGTATGTAATTAACCAAATGTTGATGAGAATTAAATGTTATTGTTATTACCTGTAATATGACTAGTGGTCCTGCAATCTCTTTGACGTTCTTATGGGCAGCACCACAAAGCCTCCTGTACAAGTATCCCAGGGCTGCGGAGCCCCAGCTATACTCGGCGATGTGCTCCCACGGTTCGTCAAGTAATGTTAAGTATAGGAGCTGTATTCGGTTGCTTGTTTTATCGGCAAACAACACAGCACCTATCAAATATAGGATGTACGCCTTGGCGTACCGCGAAGTGGTGCCCTCATCAGCATCTCCGGGGAGTTGCGATAAGGTCTGAATCAACCATGTGCATCGCAAACCACTACCCCTGATCACTTCCGGTGGAGGGCGCTCTCCCAATATGCGATGCACCATGTCACGCCAGCCTGATAGCTGGCGTCCGCCTGTACAAACGGCACGTCCCTCTATGGGAAGCCGCGTTAGTAAGGCTACATCAAGCAATGTGATGGTAGCCTCACCTAGAGGGAGATGAAATGTATGCGTCTCCTGACGCCATCTCTCGACTAGTGCCGTGATAATGGCACGGTCAACTCTGCCGTATGCTACGAGGTGAAAGTCGTATAACCTCGTTAGCTCTAAGTATGGGATGATCCTATCATCGATCACCCATGGAACAGAATCTGGATGCTTGGTTCCCAGCGTTTCCGCATCAGACATCTAAGAATATTGAAATATATATAAGTTACTTGTATGTACGCAATAGTAAAATGTAAATCATAACTATCGTAAACTAACCTGGGCATCCCAAAGAGGAGTACTCCTGTGCAATGGCAGTCAATAAGGTATGGCGATATTTACCATACAAGTGTGTGCCGTCAATGGCAATAAGAGGTTTACAATAATTGAAGCCTTCAATGCAAGGTTTAAAGGCCCAAAAGACACGTTGGAAGGTCCTAATATTAGGTCTCACATATACACCCATGTCATTGTCCTCTCTAAAATACCACTCAATTACTAACCCCGGGTTGGAAAGTTGCAAAGCTTCTAAAAAGCGTGGAAGGAGTGAGTAAGAACCTTCCCATGTCCCGTAAATGGATAACAAAGCTTGTTGCTTTGCACACCACGCTCTCTTATAATTCACATCCACACCAAAGCGATCTTTAACCATCTGACGTACGACAGATACCTTAATGGATGGATCTTTAGCAACACAATTTCTAATAACATTGTTAATGACAGAAGATGTCAGGTGAATGTGTCCAGCCGACACACTGTCACTACCCAATACACAAGAACCGTGCTTACCCTTATAGGTAACAATACGCCATGAAGATAAATTAGAGTCAAACGTAGCTCTAAGTTTCCACGAACAACCCCGCTTGCACTTCAAGGAAAGGACAGTTTGGTTCGAGGTCTCCGTTCTGTACTCCACATTTCTCCCAATATGATACACTCTGATAGCTTCCAACAACGATTCCTTGTTATCAAACATCATACCCTTCTCAAACTCTCCCTGTTCGGTGTATGTGGTATCACAAGCCCAAGTCCTCCATGATTAGTCCTCCGCATACTCGTTTAAAGGTGGACAGAGGGCATAAGGTGTAGGAGGAATGATTGTAGGAATGTTGCCTAGAGTCATGTCATTTGCTAGCGCATCCTCATCGACATCCACATCGTCCTCAGAAGGATCGTCAATAAGCTCATTACTCTCATTCTCATCATCCCAAGGTCCCATCTCAGCAATTTCTCCTAAGTTAACCATTGACTCAATTGGAACTTGATTCGTAGGGGGTTGAGAAAAAATACAAGATGCGGAAGAAACGACGGATTTACAGTTTCCTGAGTTAATATAGGCATAGGGGTAGGAGTTGGATTAGAAGCAACTACGTTTCCTAATGGTACTTCTTCTACGTATAACTCCAAAGAGGGAATTTGGGTGGACTTTGAATGCTCCCACATCGCATCTATAGCCTCATCATCCTCAACAGGAAAGGCAATAAATTCTCCACTCAAGGCATATTTAAAACTTATATTTACGGTACTTCTATTAGGGTCCAATCCAATCTTAGAAGATATAAAACGTCTAAAGTGGTTCAAATCCATGTTCGAATTGCAAGCAAACAACTTACGTCTTCCCCCAACATAATGAACTTTGCCATTATTTTCTCTAATACAACCATTCCAAAAACATACTATAGTGACGCGAAATGATGCCATTTTTTACATTAATACAAAGAAAATCAACATCAACATCAACTCATGTCCATACAAGTACATTATATTCATTTGATTATAATCTTTTTTGGTCTACAAATTATTCAAATCCATAATGTAGCTAAGTTCATACATATATAATACACATAATCCAAATAATAAATCAATTCATAAGTTCACAAATAACATTTCTAATACCAACATCAACATCAACATTTTCTAATCAACATCAAATAATACAACAACATTACTTCAAAATCCAACATAAAGCTATAAAAACAATTAGAAATTACCTTCAATGCTTATGGATGATTAAGATTAGTCTTGATTTAACAACTAGAAACCTACATTTGAAAAAATAAACAAATTTGGTTAAAACCCTAAAATTCAAATATACACCAAAAAACACAAAAAAATTTACCTTTGCGCAAGCTATAGTATTCCACACTAATTTTGAAGTGCCAAATTCAAAGAGGATTGCACGATTTGATGAAATGAATCAATGGTTTTAGAGGGAGAAGGTGGAAATGTCAAGTGAAGTAGGGTTTGAGAAATGGGATTTTGCGAAAAACAGAAACTGATCTGATTTTGTAGATCAGGTCTGTTCGCAGTTAGTAACTGCGAACAACATATAAGACAAAATAGCTGTTCGCAGTTAGTAACTGCGAACATCTATTTTGTCTTATATGTTGTTCGCAGTTACTAACTGCGAACAGCTCCAAAGCACAGCTTTGGGTTTGGACGCTTACTTTTGGGATTTTTTTAAAACTTCGTTTATTTAATTATTTTTTTTTCCCACTCAACAATTTCAAAAATTCGCAATTGTGTTGCACAAATTCTTTATTGAGAATAGCCCAAAGCTTTATAAAAAAACAGCTCTCTATAAAATTTAAAATTCATTGTTTTTGATTTATTTTGTTAATGGGCTCTTTGTATGGGCTCGTCTCACGATGAGACGGTCTAATACAAGACTTGCTGGTTGTGTTAGATTTGGAGGTGTAGTTGAAATGGTAACAAGTGCCCAGTTGTGATCATGAGTTTCACCGAAAAATGCGTTTTATACTTAGGTTAAATAATTTATCTAATAATTGATATGAGTATGAAAATAAGGACTCTTTGTTTCAGGTTGTGTCACTGAGACACGGTATCTCATAATATTGTAAACTCAAATTTGAAGGAAAAAGTCTTGTGTAGACTTTGTGCAAGTTAAAAAAATATGCACTAATCTTAATATGTTAGTAGGCTACTAAAATTAAAGTTGTAAAATGTATTTAAAGTAAAAAGTGAGAGTGAGTATAGAGTGAATAGTAGTATATTATATAGAATAAATTAGTGTACACTAAGTCTATTTTAAACTTTCTCATTTTTAAAAAGTCATCATTTTCATTTATTGTCCTTTTCATGTATCTTTTAACGATTTTTACTCGAATCAATCTATAAGCTTTGCATCTATTTTTTGATCTATTTATTAAGTATTAAAATAAAACACAATAAAATCATTTACCTCAAAATAAAAACACACTAATAATTTTCCTACAATTTGATATGACAATATCATCATAATCTTTTAAAGTATAAAAATTAATATATATATTTTCATTAGATAAACTAGAAATAATAGTACATGTATGATATAATACATTTTTGAAAAATATAATTTTATTACATTAATGTATTTAAAAAGAACGTGATAAACTAACAACTTTATCTGAAAATTTTATTTTCTTAAATTTTATAAATATATCAAAAATTATTAAAATTGTGTTGCACGTGTATTATCTAATTCTTTTAACTCAATTTCTACAAACATTATAAAACACACTCTAGGGTTTGAAAGTACGTTAAGGGTCCAAATGTAGAATTGCTTTCATTGTTAACTATTTTATGATCCATTAAGAATGTCAAGGGTTCTCTCTAGGATTTCAAGTGACTATAGTGTATTTACCTCACACCAGTAAATCATTGAAGATAGAACCCTTTGTATGTTTACTTTTTCTTAGGTTATTTCAAACAAATTACTGTGAATATTGATGGTTTTATGGTAGACCTATTTATTAGGCTAAATAATTGTCATATAAATGGAGCTTATCCTAGGATGTTTCATACAAGTTATAACCGCTTAAAAAAGATTGAAACAACAAAATATACCCATTGGCATGGGGCTGTTGTGATGTCGAAGATTTTCACACATGGTCATAATTCGAGCTAAAACTGACAGATCGTCTAGGAACATTAACCAGTGGAGGATACACATTCATGTCAGATTGACAAAGGTATACAATCATTTTAGTTTTAGTTTCATGTTTGAATTTACTTGTTATTTTCCTTTGAACAATGTTTTCTTAAATATTTAAAAGCAATGGTTGTGTCCACAACATATTGCTAGGGACACCATTGGTGCAACTTCAAACAAAAACAGAGTGGAGAGGCTTACAAGTATGTGTTGTGGGCTGCTGCCAAAGCCACAACTGAAGTAAACTGTCTTTTTTCTGTTTTGTTTCAAGTTACAACTTATGTTACTATGCACAACCAATCCTAATATACAAAATGTAATTCATGCACAGGGGAAAGTTAAGAGAGGAAATTGAGGAACTAAGGAAGATAAATGAGGAAATATATGCATACATGGCTCCGATTCCTGCCAGAGCATGGACTAGGCATGCATTTAACGCAGTATGCAAATCTAACATGTTGTGTGTGAGTCATTCAACCATGTGCTGAAACCAACGATAGACAATACAATATTGACACATGTAGAATGGATGAGGTGATACATAATGCAAAGGCATCACACTAAAAGGGAGTGAGTTAATGCATCAGAATTGTAATTTGTTACCTTGTGTGAAAAAATAATTTTTTTGGGCTTTTGAGCGTGTAAGGGCTGTGTACCTAGGGTAGCAATTAAAATACTCGTTGAAATTGACTACAAGAAAGATACCTATAATTGGTTGATTTCATGGAAAGGAATTGCGTTTGCAATAGGTGGAAGTTATTTGGTATACCATGAGTCCATGACATCATGTAAGTGCAATAATTATGGGCAATAAAGGAAGTTTAGATGAATTTGTTCATGGGTGTTATAGCAAGGCTTACAAGAATAGGCGATTAGAAACACCTACTTGACAACATCATCATTATAAAAACAACTACTTGACATATTGTGAATCCCAACGTGACGTAGCCTAAATGCATACATGAGGTATGTCAAGTAGTTATTTGAGGTATGTCAAATAGGTGATTTGAGGTATATCAAGTAGGTGTTTGAAGTTTACAAGAATAGGCTATTAAAAACATATACTTGACAACTTTAACATGCTAAAAACACTTACTTGACATACTATGATCCCCTACATGACGTATCCTAAATGCCTACTTAATGTATCCTAAAACCCTACCCAGTAAGCGTACAGTTACAATATATTTTTTCTCTTTTATAAATATGATAAATATAATAGATTGGCCCAACAAAAGACGGTTTATCTAAGTCTAATAACAATTTATCGAGGCATAGACTATTCACTTCGATCACTAAAACGAAAAACGTGCTTTCTTACCCCATTTAAAACAACAATATTAGAATGAAAAAAATTATTGTGAATAATACGATCTTTTATTGATTTCCCTACAATAATACAAACTTTTGATTAACCCTAAATAATACTAAACTTTGGTATACATTTCCCTCTAGAATCCTTAACCTATTAGAAACCTACAATAATAGATCAACTTGCAAAGATTGCAATAAAAAACAAAGAAAAAAAGAGTATGATAATTGATTCCCAATCCTCATCCTAGCCCCATCCCCTGCCCACCCCCACCACTGCCACCATACCCTCCCACTACTACCATTCCCAACCCATTTTCGACCACCACCACTTTCACTAGAACTCACCACCAAAACCAACTCTTGACCCCCATCCCTTGTGCAGCTCTATCATCCCCCTCCACTCTCCAACTCCACACCAAATCCTTCCCTCCACTCCACCACCCTCTCAATCACCACTGCACCGACAGTTATTCATTAATATAATGAAATGAATGCTACGTTCTAACGAGAAGCCCAAAGTTGCACCTAGAATCAAAAAGTTGCAATTTTGGAGAAATATTTGTAATCAATAATGAACCCCAAAATAAAGATAAATAAATGAGATGGCCAGGACTTAGGAGGTTGCCAATACTTGTTAAATCAAATGGCAAACCCACAGACATTAGTGCAAAATTATGGTACGAATATTCTTTCTCTTCAACTTTTAAATGGTTCTGTTGTATTCTAATGAATAGCATAAAGTGTTAAAGATGATAAAATGGTGGAGATTTAGAGGGAATCAAATTCCAAGGGTGGTGGCTGGTAGGTGGAATTTTATGCATGTTCAAGTTAGTGGTGGTGTTTAGAACATCAATTGCAGGAAGAGGGAGATGATGGTTGTGGTGATGAAGGAGACAAAGAAATGGTGGGGTGGTGCACATGTGAGAATGAGGGGAGAGATTAGATTTTTTTAAAAATATTTTTTTGGGTAAAATTGACCTGTTTTACGGATAATGAGTTAAAATAGATGTTAGTGGTAAACTCACGTCAAAAATTATATTATTCAGTGTTAATTAAAAGTTCGTATTATTATAAGAAAATCACTAAAAAGTCGTATTATTCACGATAATTTTTTTTATTAGAATTTAGAAGATTTCTTAGTTCTTACCTTATTTAAATTAAAAATTAAAACAATATTAGAAGCTTTCTTACCCCTTTCAACAATAAGTCCTCTCGTCTCTATTACCCCTACCAAGAACTTCTTTCCAGATCTACCCGTCTCTACCTCCAATCTTTCACTCCAATTTTGACAATTCTCGACTTCCCTGCAATTTCGGAATCACATTGCGAATTTTATGTCATCAAATAATTCTTTCGATTGATTGAAGTAAAAAAAATGTGGAGTTCAATTGCTGATTTGAAAGAAAACCTAAATAAAATTGCTCTCGATGTCCACGATGATAGCGATGACGAGGTTCTTGCGATCCATGGCAATGATTCTCCGTTCTTTGATCGCCGACGTTCACACAGTCTTGCTCATTCCCAATCGGCTTCTAATTCTACGATTATGTCAAATGGCGTCGATTCTCCGTACGTTTCCGAGGTACTTCACTTTTCATCAAGAAATCGTTGATCTAAATAGTGTATTTCTGTATCTAATTACTACACTCGATTTTTGTAGTTGATGATCGTTAAATGTTAATTTTGTTGTAATCAGTGGTAATTTTCTTTAAATTGCTATAGTATTATCATTTATTCGTTCTTGTATTGTTATTCATAGTGTGGAACTTTATTGTTTACTGCATGTAGATTGAGCGGTTTAAAGCGGAGATAAAGAAACTTAGGGATTCTGAAGCGGAAATTAAGGCATTATCGGTTAACTATGCAGCTTTGCTGAAAGAAAAAGAGGTGATTTTTTTTGACTTGCCGTAGTTCTTTGCGTTAATTACTCATTTTTTGTAAAATTTTAATGTACTGCTGACCTGAAATGTAACCTCATATGTCGGTTGCTTAGAGAATATCTTCTCGAGGAAGGTATGAAGTTTTGTGTTAAGCAATTAATCAAATTTTCTGCAGTCTATTAGTAATAAGAGAATGCTACTTTGTGAATTTTTCGCACAAGGAGAGGATAATTGGTTTATATTAATTTTTATTTTCATATTTTGTTATGCAGTTGGTCGTTTAGTATGCCATGGCTAGAGAAATGGTCATAGGTCGTTATAAATACATATATATGCTACTTCAACTTATTGTGCTTTGTTTGCCCAATGATTTGTATTTGTTGTTATTGTTAGCATGTTTCTTGCTTTGTTGCTCATTTAAATAGCTTTTGGGATGTATGAATTTCTAAGTAGGATATGACTATGATATAGAAGGAGTATCTGAAAATGACGATATAAATACGACCTAATGACACCTGGTTGACGTTTGAAGAAGAATTATTGGTGTTTTGGGAGCTGAGATTGAGCTCAAAAATACATTTTACAGGCCATGCAACCCCATGCTAAGCTTGCCTTAGTTTGTTAACACCCCTAGGCATACCTCAACATGCCTTTCTATTGTGCTAATATTTTTAGTATTTCAAACCGATTCAATTGATTACAGGATCATATATCTAGGCTTAACCAGGAAAATGGCTCATTGAAACAAAACCTGGAACTTACAAATGCAGCGCTCAGTGCATCAAGAAACGACACTTCTAGAACGTCAACAAGTGGTATGAATGGGTCAAAGGTAAAGTCTGAACTCTGAAGCATCTGTGATCATATTAGGGTTAATGTGTGACCATTTACTAATTTCCAATTTTGTGAATTGGTTGTGTAATTTATTTTCCCTTTGTTGTTTCCCTCGAAATATTCACAATCATGGTGTAAATACAAAGTTGCATCACCCTATCGCAACCATTGTGTAGAGGTTTTTGAGTTTACTGTGACCGAAATATAGGCCGCATTGCAAAATCATCCGTATTGACCTAACTTCTGTTTCTCGTTTTGTCATGCTTTAATTCAACCTTGGCATTACAGAACGACATGGTGCTATTTTTGCGTTGGTCAAGCTGAATGATGTCTGTTTTAACAAGTTTATAAACCTTGTTTCTTTTTTGGCTATCGTGTAACTGGCCTTGTTTTATTTAGGGAAGTGGAGAGCAATCTCCTAATTGGCAGAGCAAGCATGGAGCCCTAGGTAGAAATCGTTCTGGTGGAAACCAGTGGCAAAATGGTGTCTCCAAACAGGATATGAATAGTAATGGGTATTTGCATGCAAATCAAGCTGATTCGACCGCTAGAGGTTCGACCTCAGGTCGTGAAAAGGTAATTGACATTCTCTTCTTCGTTATTCTCTTAATTTAATCATGTACATGCTGTCTTGCTATTGATCAACTGAAAAGGGGTAGGACTAGGAAGAGAGGGTATAAAATATGAATAAGGATACCATCAATATCATTTATCCTGTACATCTTATATTTTCTCCTTTCACATTGCAATCTTTTGCCGGGCAAGAATCAAGATGAATTAATGTGCCTAATTTTCTAAGCGTCCGGTTTTTTTATTTTGTGTTAAACAAAATGTGGTTGAGCATGGCAGAAAAGTTTGACATAGCAATTGCGTGATAGATCTCGGTGATGCTGCTTGTTCTTTTGTCAATTTTGTTTGTTATTTTTTTCACTTGTGAAATGGCCTTGACAAAGTTTGAATGACTGCTAGGAGTTTGACATAGCAATTACATGATAGATCTTGGTGATGCTGCTTGTTCTTTTGGCGGTTTCGTCTGTTATTTCTCTTGTGAAATAGCCTTGACAACTGTTGCATGACTTCTAGGAACTTGCAGATATGTTAGAAGAGAAAAACAAGCTGCTGGTCTCTATGCAGAGTGATTATGAGCTACAGATGAAACAATTGAGGACGGAATTGGAAAAAGAGAGCAAAGCATTGGCAAATACAAGACTCAAATTACAAGGTTGATTCTGCATTTGAACTCTCTGCAGTCTATGCTTTCTTCTGTTTCTTGATCTAGCTAGTTGAATTATTCACATTTGTTTTCAGATAAACAAAAGTTGAGCGGTTCTTTAGAAAAGGAGCTGAAAGGATTAAAGTCTGGTCATAATGAAGTAAGTTATAATTTCTGTCTTCAACTGGACTGAGATTAATCTTGTTGGATACTCATTTCGTTCGACTTAAATGTTTTCCACAAACTGATAATTGTGTGTTAAATGGGTGGTAAATTGGCAGACATCTTTTGAGGTGAATAAGCTACGCCAAGAGGTGAATGAAAAAGAAGAAAAAATTGGACAATTACTTACGGAACTCCGTAGAAAAGAGAACGAAGGTTTAATTGATATAGATAGTTTGAGAACAAGAATTGCAACTTTGGAGAAGGAGAATTTGGAGTTAAAGGTTGGCAGTTTTCCCTGTTGTATGATGTACATTTATGAGTTTGGATAACAAATTTGATAATTCAAACTGATGTCTTTACTCAATTTTAGGCTGAGAGAGAAAAACTTGAATCTGCACTCAAGGAGTCTTCTGTGGCGGGAAGAAAGCCGTCTGGCTCGTTGGATGAGGTTATATTTTTGTTTCAACAATTTCTGTAAAGCGAGAATGTGTTACTCTGGATGTCTTCTTACATTAATTCTTATGTATATAGGATGGGCATGCATCAACAAGCTTTCCTGAAAAAGTTGAACTTGAGCAATCTCTCCAAAAGATCGAGAAAGATCTTAAAGAAACACTCCGGGAAAGGGATAAAGCCAAGCAGGAGCTTTCCCGTCTTAAGCAACACTTATTAGATAAGGTACCACAGCTCTAACTTCTATGTGTTGTTTTTGTTTGTAGTTCCGTCAATAACTCTGTAAGTGCATCATCAATAATTCATAGAATATGGCTACTTGAATGAATTGATATATTTTGTGGCCTGTGGTACGATGAGAAGTTTTGTTGGTTCAACATTTCTTTCCACTGAACTATCTGTTGCACACCTTGTATTTGTATCTGTTGCACCCGTCATGTTAGAATATCTAGGTAATATTATATCTTGTGGTTAGTTTTGCAATGTTTTCACTTTCCCTTCTCTTAGGGACTTGACATGAAATCTATTACGTAAACACAATTCATATTAGGTGAATTTAAAATTTGTTGTTGCCGACTGCCAAGTGGGCATTTCTGGTGTATAAGCTGTATATTTTAAAATGTTGTGCACTTTTTACTGTTAAATTATGTAGCTAGTATTGAAGCTCTTTGTTGCTCACTGATAGGAATCAGAAGAATCAGAAAAGATGGACGAGGATAATAAAATTATTGAGGAACTTCGTCAACATGTTGAATATCAGAAGACAACGATCTTTAATTTGGAAAGAGCTTTGGGGCAAGCACATGCAAGTCAGGAGGAGATCAGGACAATGAATGACTATGAATTGCAAAAATCAAAGGAAATAATTGAAGACTTGAAAAACAAACTTGCTAGCTTCATGAGTGCTATTGATGGCAAAAATACCGAACTTCTGAACCTGCAAACTGCTCTTGGACAGTACTATGCTGAAATTGAAGCCAAGGTCTTTACATCATATCTTCTTCCTTTTAAGTTTGGATTATGTTTTTTTGAATGTACAGTATGAAGACTTTGCATACCCTTTTTATTTTACATGTTTTACAGGAGCGGCTGGAAGGTGAATTATCACAATCCAGAAAGGAGTATTCAAAGCTTTCTCAACTTCTGGAGGTATGAGTTACTTATTCACAGCCACCTGCAATGGTCTTTAAATGTAAGGTGGTACAAACATTGTTAAATTTTAAACTTGAAGGGTTTTAAAGTTCTATTATTAATCTCATACTCTTCCTAGTGCTGTATCCTTTATAGAAATACATGAATTGCTAGTCATAGACTAACATCATATATTGGATTTTCCTTCTGAAATACTCGTATCGTTATTTGTGCAAAAGAATCTATCAATGTGAAGCTATTTGGAGGAAGATTTCAGTTGGGGAAATATTAATATTTGAGTTGAGCCTAGTTGATTATTGTTAACCTGTCTGGGTGCTTTAGTAGATCTAAGAAGTACTTGAGCTCGATTTTTGAGAATATTTGTTCCAAGTTTGGCTCATTTATACTCTTGCTTATTTAAGATTCAGCCTAGAAGGATCAAGTTATGTAGTTAAGCGATGTTTTGAGTACTATGAAGAGGTAGCATGTTTGTCTAACTCGAGAGCTTTTTAAGAAACACTTGAGCTCAAGCTTTTAAGTAGCTTGTTTGTGCTTTTTTGGTTAAAACTTTTGTTTATTAATTACAATCGCGTAATGAATCATAACAGTTTGGTTGTTTAAGCTATTTTGGTAAACAACCTTCATTTCTCTGTTCAAGCTTGTTTAACTACTTTGTGGTTGACCTTTGATCAATTTTGACCAAGCTTGTTCATGAGCATATTATTCATTAACATATCATCTGATAAATTGAGTTGTTCACCTGTGGGACGTGCTTCACCTATGATTTGTTGATATTCACATTCAGCTTTTTTGCTGCCTAATAAGTGCTTAATTAGAGACAAGAGTTGAGAATCTTCTACAAATTTTCTTCATGGTGATTTACATTCTCACATACTTCAGGACTCAAAGCAGCAAATTGAAGTATCTAACAAAGAGAAGGAAGAAATTTTAGCAAAGCTGGCTCAAGCTGACAAGATGATAATAGAATGGAAGAGTCGGGTAAATAAAGTTGAAGAGGACAATGTGAAACTGCGTCGTGCGTTGGAGCAAAGTATGACAAGGCTCAATAGGATGTCAGTGGATTCTGATTTTCTTGTTGACAGGTTAGCCTTTTGGATATTTAGACTGCATTTCATTCGGTGATAATTCATACAGGATTGTAGATTTTTTTGTCTTTTTCTTCATGTTGTGAGGGTTAGGGCATGCTCAGTTTTAATAAAAGTCAAACCAAGCAAAACTAAGGAGTATAGATGGTTGCAAAGAAAAAAGTGATAAGAGGTTTATGTAATTGTGGTGATGTTACATTAATGGAGGGGGGACTATTCCTCTGGTTTTACTCTGCCCCCCATCCCCCAAAGAAAAACGAGGGTAATAATTCCTCCCTCGACTCTTTTATACTATCACACCTGATTCCCCTTTTATTACATTTGTCATTCACCTTATTATCAATGCAATACACCGTCAGTTTTGTTGGTC
This sequence comes from Amaranthus tricolor, assembly GCF_026212465.1. Classification (NCBI taxonomy): domain Eukaryota; kingdom Viridiplantae; phylum Streptophyta; class Magnoliopsida; order Caryophyllales; family Amaranthaceae; genus Amaranthus; species Amaranthus tricolor. Next base: position 1,053,169 of record NC_080050.1, on the reverse strand, counting down.
ATTTATAATTTCCAATTCAGTTGGGATTTTTTTAAAAAAAGAGCAACTAAATGAATTTATGCATACTTGTGACAGTGGCTGAAAATCATAGTATAAAGTACAGGGTAATAATTCCTCCCAATTCTGTTGCATTAAAATAAATTTTCTCCATTGATGGGATGTGTTCCAAAGGCCGAAGGAGCTGTGGAAAATTACAGGGTATAAAGATTTGATTTGGTGACACATACGAACGGTTTTGTTTTCTTGTTTCAATATAGCAAAGATTCAGAAAAGGAATCATCGTGCACTGCAAATGTTTTATGAGGGTGGTCTGGGCTCTGGAGGGATTCTTCCTTTTACCCAAAGAATGCTCATAAAGTTCACAGGATTTTTTTCTCTGCTTTGTTTCATTAATAAATCAACTCTTTTTTTTCCAGCATGATTTCTATTACACATGTTTGTACTATTTTTTAACCTTGGCTTACATTTGATAAATGAAGATCCAAAATACTACTGTAACGATTGATTTACTTGTATAATGTATTCATAAACTTTCCTGAGCTACACATTCTTGCAGGCTATGTCAATGCATTAGAATTTAGAAATAACATTGATAAAGATTCAGTTACAAAAATAGTAACAATATTTATGATCTTTTCAGGCGCATTGTCATCAAGTTACTCGTGACATACTTCCTAAGAAACCACAGCAAAGAGGTACATATTTCTCCGTCTCAATTTGCAGGTTTTTTTGTGCTCTCAAATCTAATTATGGTTAACTGTCGAAATTGAGCAGGTCCTTGATCTCATGGTTCGCATGCTGGGATTTTCAGATGAGGATAAACAGAGAATAGGAGTTGCTCAGCAAGGAGGCGCAGGAAAAGGTGTAGTTCGTGGTGTGTTGGGCTTGCCAGGCCGCCTTGTTGGTGGCATTATTGGTGGAGGTTCTGCGGGTACATCTACAAATATGGCTTCGGACAATCAGGTGAATGACTAAATAATCTTATTTGATGTCAATGCTTTCAGTTCTGGAGTTCTTCGCTTGACACAAAGCCATGTTTTTTCTCCAGTCTTTTGCAGATTTATGGGTTGATTTTCTTCTTAAAGAATCAGAAGAGAGAGAAAAACGAGAGTCCATGGAATCCAATGATGAATCCAAGGGCGTTGCTGGCAGCAGTTTAAGTCCCCAAGGTGCACAATCAGCAACGCCCGATCGAAAATCTGGTCCTAGTGGACGACCTCCTATCTTTACGACCACAAATCCTTCCATCGATACATCAAGATCACTATATTCCTATCAAAGCTCAAGACCATATGATAATCCTGCCTCGGAGTTTTCCACAGTTCCCCTTACTCCATCAGGCAAACAGTTCTCATAATTTTGGAGTTCACTTGCCTATATACAAATGGCATGTGCATCTTGTAATTAACCACAAGGTAAAAAAGTTTTGTTTCTTGTTGGTTTGATTCTGTCTTTTCAATTCATTTATATATTTGATTCAATTGCAAATATGCCCTCATGTTGAAATATTCTTGTGTTGATTATAATTAGAGCCAGGCTTAGACTGCTTAATGTCTCAAATTAGATCTTCTCTTAATAATAAACTGTATGCAACGGTCATTCTTGTACAATATATGCTTTCATAGACGAATTCAGTTGATTAGTAAGTTTCATTCACGAATATTGAATTTGAGTTCTGTCTCGGTAGTGTACCGAGACATGTTGTACAACCTTGTCATGGCGTGTACAACCAACCTTTGTACCAAGTACTAACACGTATTCATGTGGGTATGTATTCAATCTCATTATTGTCACTACCCATCACTTATATGGTACCTTACACTAACTTATATTTGTTGCAGGTTACGTTTATGTGTTTCATATTCCATGCTCGCTTGTTATGCGGTGCATAGTTAAAAAATAATGTACTAATTAGGCTATTTAAAGAAACTTTGATGTTTTCAATGTTTAAATAGTAAACTTTAATATGTCGGATGTGAAGTCAGCAATATGGGGTGGGCATGTATGTTCGTGATTGGGAGGGTTGGTACGAGGCAAGGTGAGTGAATATGAGACGGTAAAAACTTTATATATACCACTTACGGACTATTGATGATAGGTTGTTTTATACTAATTCAACCATCATCTATCAAACTACATTGATACAAATAAATTAGTAAAAATTACCTAGAATAAACAAATGTTTTTATGATTTTCCTTTAATAATTTAACTATTGATTAATCATAATAATTTCAATTTTATAGGGTATTTGTCTAGAATAAACTTAAGCACTTGGATGATCTGTTATAGTAGGTAATTTATCAAAAAATAAATTGAAATTAATATAAAGAAAAGAAAAATTTTAAAAATATACATAAAAATTTTTAAAAAGGTTCACATTTTATAACATTTTTTTTGACATTTATTTTAATTTGTCTTTTTTTAAAAATAAATCTTAACCCAAGTTAGTTCTAGGTAAATACCTCTTAAAAAGATTATTTACGGTTAATTAATAGGTGAGATTATTGTAAGAAAATTATGAAAATAGGTGAGATTATTGCAAGAAAATTACAAAAATATTAGATTATTCTAAGTGATTTTTCCAAGAAATTATTTGTTTTAATTATTTTAATTATTTGCAGGGAAACTATTTTAATCTGTTTTTTTACTTTGCAAAAATTTTGTTTTATATAATATCTATCACTTTATATCTTATTTCTTTATTTTAATCCTATTCATTTATTTAAATTTAATTAAATATTTTTTTTTTTTTTTTGCAAATGTGTCATTTGAAAAGAGAACTGTATATATAAAAAACCCGTACTAGATGAGTATGTGTGTTAATTGTCAAAAAGATCGCACGACTTTGCAATTCATAATTGAAAAATTCGTAGCAATGAAAATAGGCGAACCAATAGCCTGCCAACACAAAGTAGATTCAGATAATGAAGACAGTGACATCACGATGAATAACAAACGGACATGTATGCTATTGACAAGACAAGAATAGTGATATTGATAACGTTAAGGAAATACACCCATCTCACAGTTCTCATCGATGGGCCATCCTACCCTATAGAGTAGGATACTACTCCTATGGTACGTGAACACAGTCCACATGGCAAGGCAAACTCCGTGAGTATAAATAAAAAATATTAAAAATATATTTGACGATTTAATATTTATCTAAAAATTTCACTTAATATGATTTTAAAATGAATTTAAAATTAAAATATATACACAATTTTAAAATGAATTTAAAGTTAAAATATATACACGATTTTAAAATAAATTTAAAATTAAAATATATAAAAATCAATATAGATATAAAATTTAATTTTAAATTGACGCACAAACTAAATTTGAAATCAATCTAATGACCAAAATAAATACCTACTATCTCAAGTTTATTCTATTTTTAGACAATATTTACAACACATTACCACTTGAAAATACACATTATTATAATTATGAAAATAATTTTAATAATTAAAGTTTCTATCATAAAAAGAAATAATACATTTTAAGAAAATTAACACTACAAACCAACAACAATACTAGCTAACGAGCCATATCTTAAATTAGTTCAAGGGGCTTATATAGACTTGATCAACATTTAACGATATCAAACTAGAGTAAAACAGTCACTTTAAGAGATTATTTAAACGCATGACAGAAATAAAAGCAAATAATGGAAATCAAAAGTCAGAAGAATGCAAATTTGCATAGCACAAGGATAACAGATCATTGCTGCCACCAATATATTAAAAACTGAACTCTAACAAACTCTATTAACTTATAAATGTCGAGAGAATCATGGTGATAATTTGATAAATAAACATGATTAGTCTCCCTAATGTTCTTAAGTTTATCTTGTAAAACCAAACTGTCAACAATCAAGAACAAAGAAAAGCCCACAAAAGCTTACAAAAACTGGTAATTCCCAAAACTAAAACCAGCAATACCACTTTTTAGGCCCTAGAAGTCGAATGCAACTTGCCAAATTGTAAATGTCAACAAAGAGTAGTATAATGAATACCCTTTGAGTTCAATCATTAAGTATCCCAACTCTTGTGGAAGAAGGTTTGCTTAACATCTCTAATCCGCCTTCTTGTTCTTCAAGGGTCCTCTTGGAATCTTACTAATGTACTTCTCATTCACCACACCATAATGCTTCTTGGCCTCGGCAATAGCCTTCTCTGCAAAGGCATCGACCTTGTCCTCATACTTCTCATACAGAACAGGGACGGTGTGCAACAATATGAAGTCTGTGACAGTATACAGAGAGATGTTTCAATATCAATTTTACTCGTAAGAGCTGTAATAACATATTGGCAACAAATGTTCTTATGTAATGTAACAACAAAGTATTTTAAAGACATTCATTGTAGAAGAGATGCTTGTTAAAAGAGTTGCATTAACATCACATGTTAACATCACTTCAGTACGCCAAACAGACTTGAAGATGCAAGAACATCACTTACTTATGTAAAAGAGGGTCAAGAAATCACAGCTCTTGCCTAAAATTGACAATACCCACAAACCAGCAATGACCTGCAAACAACAAAGCACAAATAGTATAATTATCAAGCAAGCAAAACTTATTGCCAAGAATTTCTTAATCTTTTCAATGAACAATAATAGTGATTCATACAGCAAGGAACTTCTTCAAATCTTTTCCAGTAGCAACATCATGCAATAACGCAAGTCCTCTGTTCACTTCAAAACTCAAAGCACCAACAATCTCTCTGATTGGCTTCTCTGGCAAACTAACCTCAGGAATATGCGGAGGAGACCTACAAATTCCAAGCATTAATCGGTATCATTGATGATCATTCAACACTTTGTAAAAATATTTTAAAATGAGCCATTGATGATTACTTGTTAATGAAGGTGGTAGCATTTGCCCATAAGAACAAGACTGCAAGTGAGAAAATCATAATGTGGCAAACAAGAGTAAGTAGATGATACTCCAACAACTCAAACAAAATCCAGATCGCAGTTGCCGTTCCTAGTACACTTGCTGAGATCTTCTTGTTCCTCCATAAAAATACATCAGCAGCTGCATCACAAATTCATATCCAATCAATTAATATGCTAGATTGATTACAGGTTTTCATCACCAAATCATACTAATTCTCTTCCAACTGAAGAAACAGCAGAACTTCATCGCAAATTCATATTTATTTCAAACTACGAATCCACAATGAATAATAGATTATTATCAAAATGAAAAATAATTATGGATTTTATCAAAGCGAAATCCATCTACTAACACATACGTCTACTGTAAAGCAAATTCTCTATCTTCACTCAAATTATTCATCTGATTAAAATTAAATAATTTCACAAAATCAATGGATCGATGTATATGCTGACTAATCAAGAAGTAACAAACTTCGGAAAAGTAGAATAACTTAAACGAGAAGTAAAGCAGCAAAAAAAGGTAAATCGACGCATAAAAGAGCGCAAAATCAGAAGACAGACTCATCAAACCAAATTAAATACAAATTAAAGAGAGAACAAATAAGTACACACGTTTTCCACCACCGAGAACTTGATGAACAGGTTTCTCACGGCCAAAGAGCCGGTAGATCTTAGCTTGAACAGAAGCAGCAGCTGCAGAAGCAGACGATTTCGATTTAGGTTTCTCAGATTCAGAATCTGATGAAGAAGAAGATGATGAAGAATCTTCATGCTTCTCCTTCACTTCCTCCTTTTCCTTTTCTGTCTCTTTCTCTTGATCGTTACTGTCATGGAAGTGAAGTTTTTCAGCAATCTTATCCATCAACGATGGCTCTCCTTCAGTATGCGGAGGCAAATTCTCACCATTTTCCGCCATTAAAGCTTGAAAAAGAAGATTTGAGATTTCAAAGGAGAAAAAGAGTGAGTTTTCTGGAAGAAATGAGGGTTTTAGTTATAGAGAGAGAAAAAAATAAGCGGGGGTTTATAAAAGCCTGAAATTACGAGAAGGATGAATATTAACCGTTGGATGAGAAAATTAGAGTAAAATCTTGTGGGTGGAGTTGTGGAAAAAATTATTCAAATTTCAAAAAGAAAAGAAAAAAGGAAAAAGGAGATTCAAGATTGACAGAGGAAGAATACTTTATTGGTTTCTTCAGAATGAGAAAAGTTGATTGACGGTGTTAAATGACGATGGTATTCCAAGAAATAGAAATACTCTATATATTACTCATTGCGGTTCCTCCGTTACGCAATACTCGCTACCTATTCATTTTCAATTTTATTACGGTAATTCTAATTTATGCATAAAAAATAATATGATAATATATTTTATTTTTCTTAAAATCTAGTTTCTTTGATGGAATTTTTATAATTTTTATTTTTGTCAAAATAAAGATATTTAATATTAAAGTATACATTAGATTATGTGCAAAGAGAAATGTAGCAAGTATACTTCCTCTGTTCCAAAATACTTGCACCAAATATATTTTTGTGCAGTCTAATGTATTTATCGGGTCATTTATATATAGATTTATACATAACTAAAAATTATAATTTGATATTATCAAAATATGCGACGAGACGAATAAAACAAGATCCTAAATGACTATGTTTTTTTTTCGTAATATAGTCGAAATATGTAATTTGCCATAGAATAATAAATAGTGGAAAAGTTGATTTGGTGCAAGTAATATGGAACGGAGAAAGTATTAGATAACGGAGGAAGTAGTAAATTTTAGCGTCTATTGATTTATCTCTTTTTTGTGTTTACTGTCGTAAATTGAATTGTTGTGACGAAGAATATCATTTTAATATCAAACTTGAATACAATCGTACGGAGAAGTATTTGATAGTTGGCTAAAACTATTAGTCGAAGTTATAATTGATTAACTAATCCTAACTAAAAGTATTAACTCATTTTCTATAAGTTAAATAATTTGTTAATTTCTAGTCATAGGTAGATAGATCTAAAAGGTGCAAATTTCACTTTTATAATTAAACTGTAACTTCTAAAAATTTTATCCTTAATATAACTATTATCTAGTCTAATAATTCACCATGAGCTATCACCTCAAATTCTCACATTGCCATTAACTAAAGTTGATTACATTAAAATTGTGTCAAAAATTTTAAAATTCAATGAAATATAGCAATTCATACTAAAGCCAAAAGTGACTTAAAAGTTTTAAGCCGATCATTTTCTTTACTATTAAATAATAAAAAACAAACAAGAAATATTTCCTTTGTTATATTCACCTTGCAACAATTTGAAATTATTAATATGATAAATATACATATACAATTAGATAATTTAAACAAATTGACCTACTTATACTTTTTTTTTACATATAAACCACAATATTATATAACATAAATTTCGAATTGAGTATATATAATTAATTAATTAATGAATGGTGGACGGCAGGCAATAAGATGGGCAGGTTGGGATATTTTTTTCAATTGGGCTGGAGTATTTTAATGGTTTAGGTCTACGTCATCATTCATTAGGACCACGACTTGAGAATCCTTGGTTCTCAAAATTCTCCACTCCCCCTCTCCGGAATCATAAGAGACAACCGAAATTTTAAAGAAAAAATAAATATTGATAATAAATAAAGAGTAAGATTAAATTATGTGAATGAAATTAAAAAAGAGTTAAGTTATATATGAATTAGATTAAAAGAAAGTGATGAACCATTATCTAAAAATAGATATAATACAAATTAAGTCGGACGGACAAAAATAACAATTAATGCAAAATGAGCATATATAAGGAATCTGGACTTAAATTTGTGGTTGAAAGTGACAAAATAGAGATATACATATTCTACTCTCTTTTATAATGTATGAAGTACTTTTGTGAAATGAAGTTGCCATTAGGTTACAATGTACGAAGTTATAAACAATATGTGAGTTTATTTTAGTCGTTGATTCTGAACCATACTTCGAAGGAGGAATTATTGGTGGCTTGCTCTTCTCTGTGAGTTGTGTGGTTTGTGAGAAATAAACACTGTTTTGAGAACTCTATTGTGGACCCCTTTCAAACTGCTACGGCAATGAGCCTATGATCAAGGGTGTGCAAGATTATAGATTGTATGCAACGAAAGTTTATGTTAGCAAAGCTCCCGGTATTCCTTCTAGTCCAAAGTGGATTCTTCCTATAGATGGTTGGGTGAAGACTAACTCTGATACCATGGTCAAAAAGGGTGTGAGACGGGGGTTGGGTGTTGTGCTACGAAACAATGAGGGTAGAGTCATTGCTACTGGTACCCGTAAGGTAGACGGCTGTTGGAACGTGGAGACTTGTGAAGCTGCCGCTGCTCTCTTCGGACTCCAAATTGCTCTTCAATTGGGTGTTTGTTATGCTCATTTAGAAGGAGATGCCATGAATGTTATCCAAGCTATTTGCTGACTCAAAGATGGGAATTACCCCAATCTTCCTATTCTATGATGCTATTTCTATCATCAAATGTCAATTTCTAGATTTCTTATGTACTATGCTTATTGAATCGGAAACTCCCCTGCTCATGATGTTGCTAAATGGACATGATCTAGTTTAATTGACATGTGATCATAAAAAAAAAAAAAAACTCTCATTTATAAAATAAATTGCAAATTTGCTATATTGTTTAGTTAAATATTTTTATTTTATTAAATAATCACCCTTATTTCTACAAATATCATGTTGCTATAAATTTGTTTAGCGTGATGTTAAATTACTATTAAAAAATGTCAATAAGAAGCGGACTTGAGAGTTTAAACATGAAGCTCCAGAGACTATTTGAATAAAAAGAAAGTACAAATAAATTTCAATAAAATAAATTTGAAAAAATAAAATCAAATATATTATTTATCATTCTAATCTAACAACTAAGTTAGTGCATATTAAAATAGTGTGGATTAGTTCTACACAAGGCTTATAGAATTCTTAATACTCAAGTACACAAAAATTGATCTCAAGTCCAAATATCAAATATGATAATTTACTATACACATATTTAGAATTCAATAAATACATACATAAATTGAATAATACTCATAATGAAATTTGATTATTATTTAATAAAACTGAAAATTATACACATATTGGAATGTGTGTTTAAGAAAATTATTCCTTCCTATTTTCTTTACTTGTCCCATTTGATTTTGGCACATTTGCCAATGTATATTTTGAATTTTTAATATCTCTAATTTTGCTTGAGTGAAAATTATAAAAAATTGGTATTAATAAAATTTACAATAAGACGAATTAAACAAAATCCCACATGATTATGTTGTAACTTATAGATTAAGAACAAATCGTATAATAAAAATGATTGATGAATAGTATTGAAAAATTAAATTGGACAAGTAAAGCGAATAACTTTTAATATTTAAGTGTCTTAGTTTATGATATAACTTCTATAAATCAATATCAATATGAAAAAGTGCATGGTATAAGAACTTATTTGGTTGAAGTAAATTGCAATTGAAAATTCTAATTTCTTTAAGGATATTTCCTTTGTTAGATTTTTAGGAAATGTTTTTTACTTGTATGATTGAACGCTGAAATTTAATTTGCAATTGATGAAATAGAAATTTGGAGTTATCAATATCTCTTGCTAATTAAATTCCTAGCTAGCTATACGTTGCCAAAATTTCCACTTCCAATTGATGAAATACTTCCACCATTCTGAAATAATCGCTACATAAGAATTATTAGTACTATTCATCTTTTAAGCTTATTTTATATATTGCGGCTAATGTGTTAAAAAAAGTATAGTTAAGTGAGGTCATATTTGAATCGTCTAATTAAATACTTTGATAATATCAAACTTTTATAAGGTCTAGTTAAGCATAGCTTAAGATATAAATGATCAAGGTTACTCATTGTATCGCGTAAAAAGTAAAATGTAGCAAGTGTAATGAAACGGAGGAAGTATATTAATGTGAAAAAAAATCGCAGGTTAGAATCTCATTCGCCAATCACCCCTAATTAAAAGTGACTCTCACTTATGGTACATATAAATATCTTAATTCTTAATGCTTCGATCATAAGCTTAAAAGTTTTTGAATTGAGTTGGTTTATTAATATTTGAACCGAGTTTTACATGGACAAAATTAGAAGACTTTCTTAGGCCGGCTAAAGCTTACCGAAAGTGCTTGGTGTTTGTACTTTGTAGGGCATCTCAACTTGTTGATCAGATTTATTATAAGTGTTATTTAACAAAACAACAATGAGAAATCTTAAAAGAGAAGGTATCATATACTACTATGCAATTTCATGTCCCTAATTGATAGAAATAATTGGTTATACTTTATTAGATTGATATTATTTTTGTTTGTTTTATTAGGCAACTACATTGATGATTAATTGCTTGGTAAATATTAGGATTTTCAATCTAATAAAATTATTTTGAGGTAAAATTTGTAACATACTAACATCCAGCGCTACGTCCTATATAAATTATGACTTTTTAAAATTGATAAAAATTAAAATTATACTCCCGTATATACAATGTGTTTTGTCATATGTGGAAATTTATAGTCATATTAAATACTTTTATGTTATATGATTTAACAAATAATTTATTTTGGAATTTATAAAAAATATAACAACTAATAAATTATTTAATTTATACACACCTTTTAACTCGTTTAACACATATGAACAATATAAATAAATGTTAGTTGTTTGGATTTGATCGTTGATTTAATCTATTTTGAGTTATCAATTATTAGTTAACAGGATTTGCTAATCATATTTGATGATAACATATTGGGGTTGATTGACAAAATAATTGTTGATTGTTAATTGTTACTTTTTAATCTTGTTTGATTAGCTGAAAGGGTTAATATAATTATTTTTATTGTATTTAATCAACTAGATGAATAAGTCTTATTATAGAGATGTCTAATAAAATTAGGCATTGATTATAGACCATTTCTTAGAGAGAATATCAACAAACAGTCAAACAAGCTAATGAAAAAAGCGAACATCTACATTTTGGGTTTTTGAAAATTATTGCCTAGTTAAACTAGCTAGAATGACTGATTTTCTTGTTGTTATGGAGAAAAAAAATGTTTGGTTATAAAATGCTTTTGAAATTATTTTGTTTTAGCGCTTATATGTAGAATTTATTATTAACAAAAGCTTATTTATATTCTTTCTTTCTTGATAAGTTGGAAAATGGGCTTTAACTTTGAGTTTTAAGGGAATTGGGCATTTACATATAAAATGGGCTAGAGAATGTGGGCCAAGTTTCAGTAGTTATTTAATGTATTTCGACCAAGGCTGGTTCTAAGCATAGTCGGGTAACCGACCGCCTAGGACCCCAAAATAAGAGGCATCAAATATTAAATGGTGCTATTCAATTTCGTTTTTAGCAACACTTTTGAAGTGTTTTATTTGTAAATCTTTTTAATATTTAAAGTAATTTTAGAATATAATATTATAATATATTTCGACTTAAATTATTTTTCTTGAGGTGGAAAGAATTTTATCTTTTGATATAATAAACAACCCCATTTTAAAAGACATCATAAAAATAAATAGGGCCTCCAGAATTTTTACTTTCGCCCCTAATTCCGACAAGTGTGCGTCCATGAAATCATGCTTCTAAATTGTAATAATGAATTGTCGAATAATTATAAGAAATGGTTGACTTCTTTTCAAGTTGACTCCATAAACTCCTTAAGTCAACCTTAAAATCTCTCACTTAATCATTAACAACCATTTGACGTGTTTAAAATTTACTATTTTAGGATCTAAGAGATTGCAACATCAACATTTAAACCCAAGTATTAAGAAATTGATAAGAATTATGAACTATTAAATTGTATAGGTTTACATAAAAGTGAAAGAGAATAAGAAAATATATGACGATAATTAATAAGTATTGAAGAAAATAATGGGAAATATTGCAAATAAAAAACATGGACTAAAATGATAAGTATGTTAATCTCTTAGGTACAAGTAGTAAGAAATTGATATGGATATGGGTCATTAAATTGTATGAGTAAATTATAAATTAATGAGAGAAAATGAGAAAAAATTCATTGGTTAGGACAACTAAAGAATCATAATTCATATCTAATATTTTTCACTGAATTATGTTATTTTGTTTGATATATTACTTCGATTTATCTTTAGATTTGAATCATATTCAGATCAAGTTGTTAATTTTTTTTGATTATTTGCTTGAATGGTTCATCAGACCATGAAGTATGATAATAACTCTTGTATTAGATAGGATGAGAAAAAGTTCAAAGTGATTGTGTTAAACAACAAAAAAGTATTGGTGTTTTAATATTTAATGTATGAATTTTAATATTAAAATGGCGTGTTAAATAAAGAAATTTTTGAAGTATGAAAATGTTTTGGTTTGGTGAACAAGCATTACATAGTACATACTCGTTGGAGTCTATAAAAATACAAATTGTTGTATGAGGTAGTTTATTAGTAAGACGCGTCTCATATAAGAGTCAAATAGCTCAAGTAATACAGAATTTGTGAAAATGAGCTATTTTTTTTAAAGTATTTTTTCATCGAGAGACGATCTCTTATAAAAGTAGCTATTAGAAAAATTGAATAGTTACAAATATATTTCGTCCTATATGACTTACTATTGTCAAACAATCAAACTAAACAATACTCTTTTGATTGTCCCAAATGCTACATTAATTTTAAAAGCTCTTATATTTAAAGGGAAAATTTAATGTGCAACTTAAATGGCAATGAGAACTGTAATATATATATATATATATATATATATATATATATATATATATATATATATATATATATATATATATATATAAAATAATGTGCAGAGATGAAAGATATTGAGATTGGGGTTTCAACGTTGAGTTTCCAAGGAGAGATTTATAGGCTATAAACAAATATTGAGGAGCTCAAGCAGTTTTATCACGGAACTTACTCTAACTTCTACTTCTATATAATTAAGGTTTTTCGAAGTCAACTCTGTCGGAAAACATGTAAAATGTCTAAGTCTGAATATGTTAACTAAATTAATATTATTAGAAAATTGAGTTTTGTTTGAGGTGAAGTATAATATATATAGTATTTTTTAATAGGGTTTTGAAATTGAGTTTTAATTTGTGCTTTTTCAGCCAATTTATAGTTTAATAAAAATAAATAATATTATATCATTATTTCTGGATCTTCTTTGACTATAGGAGAAGCAAAGGTACGATCTACACTTATAAATATTAAATAATAGTCATACTTTAGATTATTACTTATATAGTAATATGACATATATATTAATATTATGACTTAAAATATTACTTTAAATTAGAAATTTCATTTAAAAAATTAGAAGAGAATATTTTTTTCATTGTAAGTTTGACTACTAATTTATTTTTGCATAAATTTTGGAAAAATTTTGTGATGCTCAAATTAATAAAAATCACATATAAATATTTAAATAGAGAAAATGAGATAAATGTGATAAACTGGTTGAATAGGAAAATAAGATACTTGTGATGAGATGAAGAAAATAGTATAATTATACTTATTTCAGTATTTGAAAACCAATCCAACAAAAAGCTTAACTTATATTTGAAGTGTTATACTACATTATATTGTTATGTAATCTATCAAGATTATTGTTAGAATATATATATAGTATTTGATTAATTTATTTTTGAGGATAGTATTTGATTGACTTTTTTTTTGGATTTAAGTCTAAATAAACATAGCTCAAAAAAATTGAAAAAATTATTTATCATAAACATCAATAATGCATAAAAATATGATCAAAATACTAAACTTAAGATACTAAAAACTCCTGTAAATATATATAATTCGAATGTCCCTTGTTTGTCTTCTTATATGTATTTATTCTTGGTAGGAGAAAACAAAGAATATAAAACTATTGAATATCACAATCGTGTATAGTTCCAAATAATAAACAAAACGAAAAGCCTAATAATTGTGTAGAAGAATCAGAATATCACAATTACACATGATTTGATTTGATTCTATTTCTTATAACTTGTATTCTTTTGCATGTGCCAAACAGTCACTGGAATAATTTACATACTACTTCTACCTCTTTGAATTGCATCAACCTCGTTGAATTGCATCAAAGAGGAATTTAAGTATTTTTAAGAAAGTGATAATAAATAAAGAGAGAATAAATTATGTGGATAAAATTAAAAGAGAATTAAAATATGTGGACGAGATTAAAATAAGTGATGGGTTATTGTCTAAAAATAAAAATGATGCAAATTAAGTGGGACAAACCAAAATAAAAAATAATGCAAATTCAATAGAACGGAGAAAGCATTTATCTTTTTGAGTTTGCTACTGAAAATATTCCCTTAAAATATATCTAATAGCGATCGCAGAAGAACATAGAGTGTATTTTACTCCTATTTCATACTCCATGCATGTTATTGTTGGAAGATGGAACTGGGAATTGGAAAGTGCGATTGGTTTTTCTGTTATGAAATAGATGTAGTGCTTCTCAAGCTATCATAGAAATATTTGGTAGAATGCATGGTATATAAAATTATTAAAAATTTTAAAATTTGATTTTTTGAATTTTTTTTGTGAAGTCATGAGATTGAAGAAATTACGAGGCGAAACATTAATTAAAAGTCCTAAATTACTAATAAATACACTATTAGAAATCCAAACTATTAAATATTAAAGCATTATTTTATAAATTTTTTAGATTTTTAAATGAGCCAAGAGTACAAACTCTTCTTAGTTTTTACCCATTGTAGAGTCCGGCTTATTAAATACTTCTGAATTGCGAACATAAACAAGCAAATTTAAGTCTATAGAAGGATGTTGTCCATTGTCAGATTGTCATACATGGAATGAGGAAGTGAGAACCACAAGACAAGATTAATTCCTCAAATGTAAAATGCTCTATAAATATGTAGTTAGTGCAATTGGGAAAGACAAACAAAATTAGGTGCTTTTATAGTGTACTATTACCAATCTTCTTGACCAATTGAAGGATATTAGTATTTAGTAGTAATAAGTAATAACTTTAGCATTTACTCTATTATTATTACATTATAAATTACACCTAACCTAATTTAATTCATGACCAAATGAAGACTAGTAGACCAATAAAATTTTAAACTTTACCTAGAAAATGAGAGGATAAAAAAGAATTAAGCAAAAAAAAATATATTTGACTTTTGAGTAGGCATACATTCCATTGCAATCATCTCAACAATGTACGGTATAAATCAACAATGTTGTGATTCTCACACACAAAATTCTCATGATGGGATAGTTATATGACCCAACTTGCACATCAAAGGCATGTATGTACAAAAGATAATTTGGTGCAAAGGGAACAATAGAGAAAGTAAGAAACAAATGACTTCTTTTTTCCACTCTTTTTCTTTTTTTTTTTTCCTTTCTCTTCTTTTTTTACCAATTCACTTTTTCCTTTATCTTTTTTGTTAGGAAAAAAAATAAGTTAACAAAGTATATATCTCACTTTAAACCAAAAACACAAGCAACAAAAATATAGTCCAAAATTTAAAAGTCCATAACATCATCTAATAAAAAAAGCTTTCTAATACATATATTGCTTAAACAATTTAGACTAATAATGAACAATTTAAATCACAATTTAAAGTCAACTAAAGTTCAAATCCAAGTCGTTTGAGTTATCTATAAAAATCTAAATTTGCAAATTTTTTTTTCTTTTTTTTATACAATACAAAGTGAACAATAATAAACAAAACCGTTTTTTACACTTTTAGCATATAGTAACACCTAAATGCTAAAAATGCAACCTTTATAAAAAGTTTATCACCTTAACCTTACAAATTCAAACTTCATAATAATTTTGTCTACAATTTTTCAATATTAATTCAAGTCAAATGGAGCAATTGACAGTTTTATGCAACAATTCAAAATCAAAATCTATCAAATTTCAATTTTTAATATGTAGAAATACACAATAAAAATGGTCATTAACTCTATAATAATAAAACCAAAAAATTTGCACTAGTTTTTGTAAACCATTATGTTTACATCACGCTTCTTCTTTGGATCAAATCGACCACATCAAAAAGTTATAAAACTAAAATTGAAAAATAAAGAAAACAAAGAAAATTGGCTCCTAAAAATAAAATGAAGTATAGTACAATTAAATCACTAAGCTGAAGAGACAATATTAGACCTACGACGATTATCAGGATACTGAGAAAGGGGGACGACTTCGGCTAACGGCGTAGAAATAGGCGTAGGTAACGGAGAATTCCTGCAAACAGGACAAGAACCGTTAAGTTTAAGCCAAGCATCAAGACAACACAAATGAAAATAATGTTTACAATCCGGCATCATTCTCAACATTTCTCCTTCTTTATAATCGCACAAACAAATCGAACACATTAAATCATCACTATTCGTTTTTTCTTCAACAATCTTCTTGTAAAACTGAAACTTCGGGTACGAATTTATCACCGCACGATCAAGTCCAACCACGCCGTTACTATAAGACCGATTATCATTATTATTTTGATTTTCAACGTCGTCTTCATCGTCTTCAGCAACAAAAATAATTCGCGGTACAATAATTCCGTTATCGGCGGCAGCGGATGACGGCGGCGGAGAAAGATCACGCCGGCGGCGGCGTGTAGCGCGACAACAAATGTAAGAAGAGAGAAGGAGAGCCGAGAAAAGGACGAGGAAGCCGAAAGCGATAGCTATGGCGTAGCCGAGACCGAGGTTTTGGAGAGAGAAAGTGAAGTGATAGGAGTGAGAGGGAGGAGGAGAGATGGTGGACATTGATGAGAGAGAAAGGAGATGGAGAGTTTTTTCATTGTTGTTTTAGAGAGAGAAGATGATGAAGTGGTGGGGTGGGAGTTTGGGGAGAGAAGAGAATTAAATTAGAAAGAAGAGAGAGAAAGGTGGGTAGAGAGGAGAAAGAGGAGAGTCCAGCTGCTGCATTAAATTGTTGGTCTGGGAATAGCGATGGCTATTTAATGGGGAGGTTGAAGAATTGAGTGACATATTTATATTACAGTATACTTATATAGAGAGAAAGGGGAAGAAAGGTAAAGGTACGAGTAACTAGGGTGAATCCGATTTTGTCTTGAATAAGTATTATATTTTTCGGATAATATCTTAAGTTTGATTTTCAAATAGTTATATTTTTTTCTTAGTATATCAGGATATTGGGATGGTTCAAAGATAATTAATACAAAGGCTATAGAATAAAGCAAAGGGAAGAACTCAGCAACAACAAAAATAAAAGGAACAGAGGATTCAGAATCCAAAAATCTAGCACAACAGAGTTTGATCTATACTGGCGATCAGCAGACCTTGCACACCCTCACCGGAGCAAACATAGATACCTTGGGAAGCAAGGAAGGTAATAATGGAATCTTTGCACTTGGACCTTCCTATCATGGTCCAAGAGACCTTCTTTCAAACATTAGAAGACCTCAAGAAGCAGAGCTGAAGGTCACCCACTCAACAGCAACTGCACAACAGTGTTGGGTTGAAACTGCTGACCAGCAGACCTTGATGACCTGTGCTAGAGCAAGCCTAGACTCCTTAGAGGATTCAAAGGGTTGAAAGGGAATCTTTACACTTGGATCTACCTACCAGGAGTCAAGGATACTATTACCAGCCATTGGAAGATCCCTAGACAAGTGGATGAAGGTCACCCAGTCAGCAGAGGGTTCAAAACAGTGCAGAGCAGAACTTATGGCATCTGCTGACCAGCTGACTTTGTGAGTCATGGCCAGATCGTATATTCTAACCTATGGGACCACCAAGGGTAGAAATGGAATCTCTACACTAAGAGCTTGCTGCTAGGACTCTTAGTGACCATCATCTACATTTGGAAGAGCACAAGAAGATGGGTGAAAGGTCGCCTGGTTAACAGCTTTCTGTCAGAACAAAAGTGTACTTAACTTAGCTTGTTTTTCATTCTTTTAATGTGCACATGTTTGGCACATGTCTTTTAATGACCATTATAATTAGTTATTGAGTCATTAGTAGTCTCATTGTATTTCCCCCGTCCCTCACGTTTATATATAGATGGCCTTAGCCTTGTAAACATTCAACTTTGAGATTTCAGAAATTATATTCATTGGATTTTATTCCTTTAATTTGTTTTTCCTTGAGTGTGTATGAACATTCAACGATCTTGAGTAGTGCAAGATTATCACCTTTTGCAACTGAGAGTAGTCCTTAGTTGTAATTAGGGAATTGTTCGCCTTGGAGGATCAAAACTCCTAGTCTTTCAATTCAAGATTGCTCAGTTACATTGTCCTGTTTGTGTGAAAAGATTAACTCTTTGATTGTGTTTGGGAATTGTTTGGTTGTTGCCTTGCGTGGATTTGAATGCTGGTTTACATCTTCACATTACATTGAAGATTTCCACCCCAAATTCAGTCCACCATATATTTTCAATTAAACAAAAAAATTAATCTTCTGTATTTTTTGAGTGAATTGGATATAAAATGATGAATTATGTACACATATATTTTGGTCTGAATTGACATTAAAAATATAAAGCTTTTCTTGTGAGGGACCATCTCTCTCAAAAATTTGTGAAAAATAAATAATTTTTTCTTTGTTTCAATTAAAGGTGTCAATTATGACTGCACGTGGTCTAGTTTGACACAAATATCTAACCAAACAATAAGTTTGGTTTTGTAAAATATACAAATTATATCAACTGTTTTAACCATGAAAGTAAATCAGACCAAATTATCTTAGCATAAATTCTAATGAGAGACGGTCTCTTTGAAAAACCATCTCTAATTAGGCCAACCTATTATATATTTTTTAAAATATTGTAAGTAGACTTTAAGAACGATGTAAGCAGACATTTAAGATATTAAAAATAGGCATTAAGAATACAGTAAATAAGCATTAAAAATAATATAAGTAGACATTAAAATTATGTAAATAGACATTAATTTTTTAATGGGCTAGGCTTAAGATACATATCTCAAGAGACTAATTGCTCACATGCCTATGAGAATGCATACGAAGAAAAAGGAATTTGACTAGCTAGTAAAACATGAGTTATGACTAGTAAAACATATGGTTAGGAGAAAAGTTGATAATGATGTTTTTATAATTATATGGTAGATTGAGGAAAGAGGAGGATATATAAAATTAAATTTATGACTTTTTCCGAAATGTGATAGTTTGTTTTATGATTTATTGAGTTGTGATTGATAGAATTCTCCAACTTCCGTTCTTGGGGTGAACGTATAGTCCTTCACCATTTTCCCATTCTCACAAGGCTAATTCTCAAAATAAAACCAACACATTTGCACATTGCAAGTTATTGAGTAATGTGGAGTTAAAATTTAGTCAATCCTCACTTGATATAGAATGTATAGGTACCTAACGGCCAACCGTTAGCACAACTTTTGATTTACATCTTAAATACTCCTATTTGTAATTAGGGATGGTCATGGGCGGTTTTGGAGTGGGTCTCATTAGATCCGTACTCGGATCTGGACCCTTTTTTTTTATAGATCTAGACCAGGATCCGGATCCTAAGAGTTCAAAATTTTCAGACCCAGGCCCAGACCCTTCAGATCTGACGGGTATAAGGTCCTTGATGGGTCCTTAATGGGTCTTAAACAAAGTCTCTTTGATCGTCAAAATTAAACCTTTTGCGAGTTTTTTTGTATTTTTGTAAAAAAATTTATTATCGTATTACAAACACTTGTTCAAGTCCATGAAATTCAAATACAGGATTATCACTAAAAAGTAAAAAAAAATATTTAATTGTATAAGGTTCGAGTCTAAGTCTGAGGGACGGGTCTAGGGTCTGCACCTTGAGACCCGGACCCGAACCTGGACCCGTCAAATATTTTCTGAATCCAGATCCGACCCGGATCCGATGGGTCTCAAAAAAAAGACCCAGACCCTAAATAAAGGGCGGGTCCAACAAGATCCTGGACCCATAACCATCCCTATTTGTAATTTGGAATCCTATTTGTAAGTTTGATTCATAAGGGTTATTTAAGAAATAATTAATAGTTGATACCTAATTAAAATGATTGATTTGTCCAACGAATTTTATCAAATGATTTCCAATACAGAAAGTAGCCAAGTGGGAGTAGTTTTTCATAAATTAATCAATTCATAACAAATGATTTTAACTAACAATTTATCAAACAATAGCATCAGATGATTTGCCTACTTAACCATCTAGTTGTATCTAAATAAACCAAAAAGTGTAACACCCCTATAATAGGTCAAATTTTTGAAAACATCTTTAATGAAAAACATGAGCTAAAACCTACTCATGAGAGTGTTACCGCCACATTTATTTCTAAGAAAATAAATATAAGACTTAATGACTAAGAAATAACTTAATAATTTTAAATCCAACAAAGGGTCTTACAATATAAGAAAACACTTAAACGCAATCTATGTCTATATATAAATTAAACAATTGAAAGTAAATTGCTGAGATATGACTCTAATAAAAACTATGTTTCTAGGTGATTCTCATTCCACGATTCCCACGTGATCAATAACCTGCAACATAAGAATACAAGAAAAACAAGAGAAAAACTACCAAAATCAAGAAATTGAGTAATTCCAACTCCATCCCGTAAAAGAATTTAGTTTGAAAAAAATTTAAGAAATATAAAATATAATTGAGTTGAAAATAATTTTAGAAAATAATATAAAGCTGAGTTAAAAATCAATTTATGAAAACAATATAAATAATATCACATAAGCCAATTAATTTATTTGATATTTAATAATGACAACGTATATATCCAATTATTAATTTGAGGGAACGAGAATGTCAGTAGGCCAAGACTTTATTGCTATACCTACTTCATCAAGAGGGCGTCACCCCAAATAATTCATCAATACTAGCAGAGTAATCTCAGGTAACCCTAGTGCGCACACCCCTCCTACTTAGATCACAATAAATAGAAGGATGACCAAACATCATATCAAGTAGCAGAAATAATAACCTGTCGGCAGCTATACTAACCAAACAGGGCAACTAGTTCATCACTCTTATACTTGGATCGCAACAAATATAAGAGCTTCATTTCTCTCGTGTTACACTTTCATCATCATCCTACCCAGTGTATCCCACTCATAGAAGAACTATGGACATGGTCTGGGGAAGGAACGACGGAGGCAACTCATATCCATAAAGGAGAGCGCGGCCAAAGGAGTCCCCCGGCTCGAGAAAGATAAGGAGAAAACAAAAACTTATAATAAAAAAACGAGAGAAGCAAGACGGGAAGAACACCAAAAGATAATCTAAGAGGACATCAGTAGTCTAAAACATGGATATGACTTCTCTAACTACTCCTATCTCTAGTCAAGTCCTCAGACAGGTTTAACTCATATAAGTCAACTTTTATTTGCTCATCCCAAGTTCTCCTGGGTCTTCCTAGATTCCTCCTATTCTTTACTATAATGCTTTCTACCCTCCTCACAGGGGCGGCGAAAGTCTTTCTCTGCATATGTACAAACCACTTCAATTTATTTTCGCGCATTTTTCCAGAAATAGTGGCTACCCCTAGTTTGTCCCTAAACTCTTGGTTTCTAATTCGATCCATCAATGTGTGTCCACACATCCACCTTAGCATGCGCATTTCTTTAACTTTCATCTTATGTTCAAAAATCTTCTTTACAGGCCAACATTCGCTCCCATAAAGTAGAGCAGGTCAGATTGTCGTCCGGTAGAATTTTTCCTTTTAACTTGCTTGGGAATTTCCTATCACATAGCACCGCGGTGGCTGCTCGCCACTTGAGCCAATCCGTTTGTATACGATGATTTACATCTCTGTTAATCTCCCCATCCCTTTGAATGATCGATCCCAAATACTTATACTTGGTCGTACTTTTAACAACTACTTCATTAATGGACACCTATGGTTCTCCTACTGGTGATGTCCCACTAAAGTCACAGCGTAAATACTCGGTCTTCGTACGACTAATGCGCAACCCTTTACCTTCTAAAGCTTCCCTCCACTCATCCAATTGATAACTAACCTCCTCTCTAGTTTCTGCTACCAGCACTATGTCGTCAGCGAATAGCATGCACCACGGTACCATCTCCCAAATAGATTTAGAAATCTCTTCCATAATGATAGTAAAAATGAAAGGGCTTAGAGCCGATCCCTGATGTAGTCCAACTTTAACCGGAAAAAGCTCTGTTATCCCCACCGGTGTTTGAATGTTAGTCGAAACTCTGACATACATATCCCGTATAGCCTGAATGTACACTGAAGAAATACCTCTCTCTTTGAGGCTTTCCTAGATGACACGTTGTGGTATGCTATCATACGCTTTTTCCAAGTCAATGAACACCATATGCAGATCCTTCTTTCGCTTCATATATTTCTCCATCAGTCTCCTCAAAACATGAATTGCCTCAATGATTGACCTTTCTGGCATAAAACCGAATTGATTCTCTATAATCACCGTTTCCTGTCTAATTATCCTCTCTCTCACTCTTTCCCACAATTTCATTGTGTGGCTTAAAAGTTTGATACCTCTATACTTCACGCATACTTGTGCATCGCTTTTGTTTTTAAACAGAGGTATTAGTGTGCTATTCCTTCATTCTTCTGGCATCTTATGTATCCTCAAAATAATATTTAAAGAGGTTTGTCAGCCAACAAATGCCCTCTTCTCCTAAACCCTTCCACACCTCAATCGGAATGTTATCTGGCCCGACTGCTTTTATTCTCCTAATCTTTTTTGAGAGCTTCTCTTACTTCTTCTGTGGTAATATCACTCGTTGACCCGTATTCCAGTGGTCTTTGGACGTCAGAAATTTGAATATCCGCCTCATTTGGCCCCCTAGATTCATTGAGTAGATTCAGTAATATCACTTGGGATGTTACATTTTATGTGATTTGATAGATTTTAATAATTAGTCGCGAACACACAAACATATAATCATACATACATTATTTATTTTATTTTAGGATCATAAATTTTTCCAAGAAAAATATTTTTCAAGAAAATCCAACTGAATTTCATTTAACAAATTACCATTTTAACGTCGATCGATGACAACAACAATTAATATCATAAATATTACTCTTTCTAATTCAACCGCATTTTAAAATCATTATTAAAATAATAATATAACTTTCATCAAAATAATATTATTATGAATTAAATATGTAACAAATAGTAGTAAATATAATTTGAAAATAAAATATAAAAAGGTATAATAGCATATAAAATCACACTTTCCATTTAAACACATCAATTATCATTTAACACATAATACTAACGGGATAGCCCTCCCTAATTTGAAGGACATTGAAAATTACCTTGTCAAGCGATCCTAGATAATAATCGTACACTCTTAATAATCCTCGTCTTCGAATCCGTTATGTACACAATAAAATAATATATCTCAAATTAATACCCCAATCAACCCAATCAAAATAAATAAATTAAAAAGACTCTCGTTTTTATATATATAATTTATTTAAAATCACAGTTTCAAAATATAACTAGAAATTTTAATAGTAGAAGAAATGGCTTTAAAAGAAAAGGACAAAGCTCAAATAATAATTAAAAGGATTTATAAAAAAAAAGGAAAAAGAAAATAAGATGCTGATCAGATAATTAGAAACTTAGAGATAGAAATTGGATTACACAGTACCCAAATCCACCAAAAGATAGGAGTGAATGAAAGAAGAAAGTGAAGGAGAAAGGAGTGGCTGCCGTCGCACGTCGGCGATATCTCCATGACCGTCGTGTCGCCGGAAAATTAAGGTTAGAAAAGAAAAAAAATAATTATATATATATATATATATATATATATATATATATATATATTTATATATATATATATTTATATATATATCACTTTCCAAATTAAAAGGTGGATGTTTTCAATTTGAAATTAGTAGCATAAATTTTTAGGTTTTGAATATAAAAACTCCTAACAAATTGATGAGATACGTACTTTTACTCTTAAAATTTTGCCTTTTTTTTGATTGAATTTAAGTAATTGAAAGATGAAGGAAGTAGATTGTAGGAGAAAAAGAGAGTATGAGTGATAGTATATAAATGAATTAGAGGTAATTGGTTTAATTTATAGTGGGTAAATAAGGTTAGTTATAAGGTTTAGAGGGTGGAGTAAGAAGTAATTTGATAAAGGGAAGGGAAGTAGTAATGGTGAATTAGTTTTGCAAAATCAATTTTTTTTAATTGTTTTATTTTATTTATTTATTTCTAATTTACCGGATATTAATAATATCCAACAAGTTATTTGGCCAATATCCCTTTGGTTTTTGTCTTGTATTATACTCTCATATCGTATAATTGAAAAGTTTTCTTAAAATGTGAAAATAAAAACTGTTTATAAATGAAAAACTCATTTTTTAGAATAGTTCATGAGTTGGATTCTCAAACTAAACCTTTCACTTTCCTCTACCTAGCACTTAAAACAAAAAGTTAACAAAGTTGGTCAATTTTCAATTAAAATGTTGAGGACATTTGTGTTATGTTGTGCATGTTTATCCTCGATCATGTTTTATTTTGGAATAAAAATATATAATAAGTAACAAAAGCTGTTTCGACCTGTTAATTTAATCTGAACCTAACTTGAAATAAATGAGTTGAGTTGAGACTTTTGACCTAAATAATTAAATGGGTCAATCTAATTTGTATTATTTATTAAATGAGTTAATTTAAAGTTAAAATTTTAAAATTGAAACAAATCTGTATAATCTATTTAATTACACGATTTTAATCTTAAATAAAAAGTATAACCATAAGTATAACTCATTTAATATTTATCTAATTTTATACTCCTATATCCTTTGAAATGACTAAATTTGACTAATAATTACTCAATAAATAAAATGGGAAAAATGGTTGTAGATAGATTACCATAAGTTTAATTACAATAGCTAAACCTACCAACCATATAGTTCACTAAAAAAGTTTAATACTCTTCCATCACGATTAGTTTGCATATTTAATTAAAGCTCACTCTAAAATAATATAAAATAAACGGAATAAAAGAATATTCGAATAAATATAAAATTGATAAAGTTAATTTGTAATAATTGTATTGACAAAGAGAAATTATAAGTTTCCTTACATGAAAAGGTATGGTGTTACTTTATAGTGATTAAAGTGGTGGGTGTTGAGAAGCATACCAATTACCAAGGTTTATTTACTTACTCGTCGTACTCCTTGCGTTAGTTACTCACATTGCACCCGACACTTTTGTACTATTGTTTAATAATCTGGTTGAGTTATTCTGATAAGAAATCGTCTTTCAGTGAAATAACTTAAAAAAAATATTTATATTTTTATAATGTGTATAAGATATACTATTTGACATATAAGTTGTGTCTTTTAGTAAGTTTGTTTCGTTTAATAATTTATGTTGTTTAGTTTATGTATTTGGAGGGGTAACATGGGTAATACGCTAACATGATTGGTTATAAAATTTTTTCATTGGACGTCGTTTTGTATTATGATTTTCGAATTTTTGGTTATTTTTTAGAAGTATTATGATATATTTTATATAAAAAATAATTAATTAGTTAAATTTGTTAGAACACGATGATCTTAAAGATTAATAATAATTAAAAAGTAAAAATCACTTTTAATGATTTTCTATTTTAGGTTTTTATGTTATAAAAAATTGAAAATAGAAAGAAAAATAAACGAGCACTAAATTTCTAGAAATGTAATTCTCATACCCACCCCGAATTGGAACTTTCAAGAAACTTTATATTACCTGATGTCAAACAAACATTTTAAAAAATACCTAGAAATGTAACAAGGAAATTAATTTGTAGGAAAATGAATTCACTATCAAAATGAATTAAAATTGAATGACTAGTTGATAATAGGACTACTTCTATGTTTGGAAGCTTTTGAAAATTTTGACATCCTAGCAATTTAAAAAAATTATATATTGCATGATAAATTTGTTGTGCCATGAATTTTTCATCACAATTAATTTCAAAAAAAAATGTATATGTTAGAATTGAGGAAACAAATTAAATCAGGAAAAACTTAGGAAACAAATCAAAGCAAGAATATTAGGTTATATTTTAGGGAAATAACTAATATTGCAATATTGTTAATTTAGACAACAAAGGGATTCCTTCTTGTATATATAATATTGACTGTAATGAATGAAAGAGGATAAAAAAAACATAGAAATTAAACCCAAACTTTGTTCTGTTCTTCCAATCATGGTATCAGAGCCAGAACTTTTCTGAGGAGAAACAGTTCAAAGCGGCTTCATCATCTACCAGTAACCTTACCTGATCAAAATGGAGACTGATTCCAAATCCGTAATCACGCCAGACCAACCAGTAACAATGGGGCAGTTGTTGCAACTGTTCTCACAGTTAAACACCAACAAACCACCCACTGAAACCATAACCAATACCCCCTCCTTTTCGATATCTAAGAAATTAAACCATCAAAACTACACAAAATGGTCCAGGTTGATGCACTTGGCCAATAGTGGTCGTGGTCGGCTCAATCACATCATCACTGAACCCCCATCACCAAGACCCAGAGTACCGCCAATGGGCCAGGCAAGATTCAATAGTCGTCTCCTGGATAACCGAAAGCATATATCCGAATTTGGTAAACCAATTCCTCGATTTTCCGATAGCAAAAACTCTATGGAAGGGGATAGAAACGTTATACAGTAGCGGTAGCAACAGATTGCAGATTTTCAATCTCACCGTCAAAACAAATAAAATCGAACAAGGCACAAAAACAATCGAAAAATACTACAGTAGACTCATAACACTTTGGAAGGAAATAGGCAGGAGGCAACCTAATCCCATGAAGGACCCTGAGGATATTATCAATTACAATAGATTGACTCAACAAAATCGATTGTATCAATTTTCGTCTGGAATCTATGAAACGTTTGATAAGGACATACGCGACATACTCCTCCAGAATCCACTACCCACGGTGGAGGAAGCATATGCAAGCATCCGGCGAGAGATAATGAGAAGAGGAGTCATGAGAAAAGAACCCTCATCGGAATTTGAATCATCGGGCACAGGGGGATTCTTTAACGTCAAGGGGATATCGAAAAAATCTTACCGGCATGATGATAAAAGCCACCTACGGTGTAGCCATTATGGAGGTACAAGACACACCAAAAATGAATGCTTTAAGTTAGTGGGATACCTAGATTGGTGGCCCGATGCAAAGAAGAGAGGAGCAAAGGTGAACGACAGACTTTCCGATCAACCAAGAACCGAACAAGCAGCAATGAGAATGAGGGTGGAAGAAAGAATCGATGAACACAAGGAAGGAGCGGCCATGAATAGCGCCGCAGGTAACAGGGGAACCTTAACCCAATCTCTCTACAGAGATCTAGGGTTTGGAAGAAGAGAAAATGGGGCGCATGAATCCTCACAGGGAAAAAGGAGTCCAGGTGCTCTCTTAAATAAGGGGGAGGGCTACGTGGAGCCCTATGATGCACACACTCATATTTCTTTTAATCCTTCTAATAATTGTGCTTTGTCGGTTTTCAATAATGGCTGGATTTTTGATTGTGGAGCTACAGACACCATGTCATATGATCCGGAAGATTTTTTGAGTCATGTTAGACCAGGGAAAAATCTCATTAAAACTGCTAGTGGTGAAGGGATTAAAGTCAAGGGAGTAGGAACAATTTCTTTTTCAAAAAATCTCAAATTAGATAACTGCTTATTTGTTCCCGATCTTTCACACAAACTCTTGTCAGTTAGCCAACTTACAAGAGATCTTGATTGTACTGTGCTCATGAAACCTGGTTGTTGTCTTACGCAGGATGCTCAAACAGGCAAAATTATTGGGCGTAGTATTGAGAAAGGAGGATCGTATTACTTGGAGAAGACGGTTCAAAAAGGCAAAGCAGTTCTTGCTCACGGGTCAAAGGAACGAAAACTATGGACTTGGCATCGAAGACTTAGACATCCATCTATAGGGTATCTAAAGAAACTTTTTCCTACTTTAGCTCGGCTGAACTTAGATTTTAAATGTGAGACATGTATTCTTGCAAAAAGTCATAAACATTCGTACTCTAATAGTATGAATAAAATGAGTCTGCCTTTTATGCTTATTCATTCTGATGTGTGGGGCCCATCCCCTGAAACAGGAATACATGATTTCTCATATCATATTATTTTTATTGATGATTGTACTCAGATGAGCTGGATTTACTTCATCAAACATAAATCTGAGGTGTTTGGAGCTTTTGTTGATTTTTATAATATGGTCTGTACCCAGTTCCAAACCAAACCCCGTGTTTTGAGGATAGATAACGGTAGAGAATATGTGAACGGCAACTTTCATCAATTCATCACTAGTAAAGGCCTTATCCATCAAACCTCTTGCCCCGATACTCCCCAAAAAAACGGTGTAGCTGAGAGAAAAAATGGAACCTTGGTAGAGATGACTCGTGCTATTATGCTTGAACCACATGTTCCCACCTATCTCTGGCTAAAGGCCATAGCTACAACTAATTATCTCACCAATCGACTTCCCACAAAAACCTTGAATTACAAAACTCCCTTGGAAGCCCTCCAACTATATCAGCCCATGCCTTCCTCACATTTCTTACCTCCCAGAATCTTTGGATGTATAGCTTATGTTCGTTGTCCTAAACGGGTACGCAACAAATTGAAACCGAGAGCAGTCAATTTCTAAATTAAGACAACTAGCATGCCCCATAGAACTTTTTAAAAAAAGCAAAGATAGATTGTCCAATATGAAATTATACATGGTTGATAGCCGGCCAATTCAATCAAATTAAATTAAATTATAATAACATAACCTCTTTCTCTAACTAGTGATTAAGTAGTTTTGTTATCATATTCTTTTATATTCTCAATTCTCCAACTTAAATTGTGTGCCATTGCAAGCAAAAATAAGGAATTTTCATGGGAGTTATAAAAATAAATTTTTTTGATGATAAATATATTATTTTATTGAACATTAAATTTAATAGAGATGGAAATCATAAGTATATTAACAAATATTAAAATAGAGTTTGTGAAAAGAAGACTATAATCTTTAAAAAATATTTAAATAAAGTTAATGAGAAACATGTGAGAATACCATAAACAATATAAAAGGTTAAAAAGAAAATAATGGAAAAAATAGAACCTTGCTAGAGATGACTCGTACTATTATGCTTGAATCACATGTTCCCACCTATCTCTGGCCAGAGGCCATAGCTACAGCTAATTATCTCACCAATCGACTTCCCACAAAATCCTTGAATTACAAAACTTCCTTGGAAGCCCTCCAACTATAGCAGCCCATACCTTCCTCACATTTCCTACCTCCCAGAATCTTTGGATGTATAGCCTATGTTCGTTGTCCTAAACGGGTACGCAACAAACTGGAATCGAGAGCAGTCAAATGTTTATTTGTAGGGTATAGGAGAATCAAAAGGGGTATAGGTGTTATGAACCCTCAAAACGACGAATGTATACCACTATGGATTGTGAGTTTTTTGAATCAGAGTTCTACTACAACCATCTTCGATGTCAGGGGGAGAAACAAGATGATGATCTCAGTTGGTTAACTAGCCCATGGATGTCAAACCTAGACCAAAACGAGCAAGTAGGCGACACCACAGAACTGACTTCTCAGGTTATACAGTCCATACCACAAACAATACTGTCTGAGCATCAGGTGAGTAACTTAGCTAGTGAACATGAGTCTCCTGATACTAACATTGTTGATGTTCTGACTGATGAGATTGTGGAAGCAAAAAAAAAAAACAGACAAGTGAAAATCAATGCCAGAACTATGTTCTTCCACCCCGCACCACACGAGGTGTCCCTCCTAAGAGATATGATCTGGATTTTGAATCAAGGAGATCGAGATATCCGATTGATCAAACGAGTGAAGGAAATCTGTCACGGAGTACCATGGCATTCAATGCTGCCCTACATAGTACAACCTTCCCAACAGTGTTGAAGAAGCCCTGAAATATGATCACTGGAGGAAAGCCATGGAGGGGGAAATCAATGCACTACGGAAAAACGACATGTGGGAAAAATGTATCTTACCAGAGAAGAAGAAAGTTGTTGGTTGTAAATGGGTGTTCACAATAAAGTATAAAGCAGATGGCACGATAGAACGATATAAGGCTCGATTGGTAGCTAAGGGCTATACTCAGACTTATAGTGTTGACTACTCAGAAACCTTTTCCCTAGTGGCTAAACTTGACACAATAAGAGTCTTATTTTCAGTGGCAGCAAACTTAGACTGGCCTTTTCACTAGCTGGACGTGAAAAATGCCTTTCTCCATGGAGAACTCAAAGAAGAGGTATACATGCAGGCTCCACCGGGCTTCTCTAAAGAATTCTCAGACAATGAGGGGTGCAGATTAAAGAAAGCATTATATGAGTTAAAACAATCACCCAAAGCATTTTTTGGAAAATTTACATCAGCAATGTGGAGATTTGGGTACAGCAAAAGTAACTCGGGTCACACCTTATTTCTAAAGAAAAGTGGGAGAAAAATAACATGTCTTATAATTTATGTTGATGACATGATTATTACTGGAGATGACAGGGAAGAAATCAAGGCCCTCAAGAGCAAGTTGTTTCAAGAGTTCGAGATGAAAGATCTAGGGAGACTCAAATACTTCTTAGGGATTGAAGTCCTAAGATCTAATTGGGGTATCTTCATATCTCAAAAGAAGTATGTTCTAGATCTATTAGCAGAAGCTGGTATGTTGGATTGTAAGCCCATTGAGACACCAATGATAGTTAACCATGGATTACAGATGCGTGAAGGAGGAGAACCTACTAATTGTATGCAGTATCAACGATTAGTAGGAAAATTAATATACCTAGCACATACCAGACCAGACATTACTTATGCAGTTGGAATGGTTAGTAAATTCATGCACATACCACAGGTTCAGCATATGGAAGCAGTAATTAGGATTTTGAGGTATTTGAAGGGATCCCCAGGAAGAGGGGTATTGTATCAAAAGAACTGTCATCTAGATATTTGTGCGTACACAAACACAGATTGGGCAGGAGACAGAGATGATAGAAAATCAACATGTGGTTACTTCACTCTTGTAGGAGGAAACCTCGTGACATGGAGAAGTAAGAAACAAAAGGTTGTTGCCTTGTCCAGTGCTGAAGCAGAATTCCGAGGAGTTGTAAATGGGATAGCTGAAGTATTATGGCCCAGGAAACTCCTAACAGAACTTGGGTATATTCCCACTAAGAGTTGTGAGTTGTATTGTGATAATCAAGCGGCCATTAACATATCTGAAAATCCCGTGTAACATGACCGCACAAAACATGTGGAAGTTGACAGACATTTCATTAAGGAGAAATTGGAAGCGGAGGTGATCAAACTTCGTCACGTACGTTCAGAAGATCAATTGGCTGATATCCTTACGAAAGCAGTAAGAGCTCAGTCTTTTGAAGAAGTCTTGTGCAAATTGGGTGTCGGTGACCCAACGACCCAACTGAGGGGGAGTGTTAGAATTGAGGAAACAAATCAAATCAGGAAAAACTTAGAAAACAAATCAAATCAGGAATATTAGTTTATATTTTAGGAAAATAATTAATATTGCAATATTGTTAATTTAGGCAACAAAGGGATTCCTTCTTGTATATATACTATTGACTATAATGAATGAAAGAGGATAAAAAAAACATAGAAATTAAACCCAAACTTTATTTTACTCTTCTAATCAGCATATTTGACAAAAGAAAACATTAAAAACATTTGGTATTTTTTTTGTTTGAGATCATCACAACTTCAGATTTAACATTTGTTATTCAAAACAAAATATAGTAGTTGGTAGTAAACTCTTTTTGGCAGAGAATATTTTCTCGATTTTGTTATATTTATTTTTATATAATTGATATATATGTGTCATGTTTCACACTTTTTAAAAAAAATTTTCATCTACAAATGTAATTTATTTTTATTATCTTATACATATATTTCTATAACTTTTTCATAAAATATTATTTTAATTTTTTATTGATATTTCCCCAACATATACTTTTAATTAATATTGTGGGACACAAGGTGTACAAAATAATAGATACAAACAACTTTTTTATTTTTATTTTGGATAACTTGAGGAGCACATAGCATAAGAAGAGAATGGTAATGTGAAAGCATGCAGTCATGCATACACAAGCAGAAGTGATGACAAAAAAACATATTTCTTTGATTGACTTGCAAGTTTGAACTTATGGATACTATATTACTATATAAGGGATGGAGAAATTTTCATTTAAGATGGTCTCATTATAAAATAAATTTATATTAAATTAACAATCTAATTAAATTAGTTTAATAAAATTATTTATTTTGAATATTAAAATATTTATTCTTTAAAGGAAAATTTCTATGAATAATATAATTTTTTGTTAATTTTTCTACAATAAGATCAATTTTTGATCAATCATGAATAATGTCAATTTAGAGGTTTTTTTCTAGAATAATACTAACTTTAGTTTATTAACTAGTTTACCAAATTTTTTTGTCATATAATTTCCAATAGTTTGATTTTTAACATCTTAGAGATATTCTAAGGAACACCCCTTAAATTGGTATTATTCAATGATAAAAAATTGGTAATATTCATGATTAACAAAAGTTTGTATTTATTGTAGGAAATAAGCAAAATGTGGTATTATTTATGATAATTTTTCCTTTTCTTAAATTTGAGCTTTTTATATAATTATAAGGACTTATATCACATTGAGACGGTTTTATAAAAGAGGAAACACTGAATCAGTACATATCCTGGTCATGGATCGTATGGAATCATTTACTACAGACGACACATCGCTTTCCTTATTGCTTAATCCCCCACTTATTGGGCCTTGACATTAACATTTGTGGTCATGTTTTTTAGTTTTCTAGATTGTCATTCAAGTGGCGATTATAGTGATATCTCATATCTTTCAGCTCGTTTTAAATGAGACTGTTACTTTGCAATTAAGAATCAAAAAATGAATAGATAATACTAAATTCTTAATTCATTAACTCCAAATCAATTATAAAAAAAAATCTGGGCAACAAATAAAATTAGTTGTTGTTTCAATTGGAACATGTATCAATTTTTCAGGAGGAACTTTGATTTGATTCTCATTGTCCTCATTGCTTACTCCCTCACTTCCATCAGTCTAACCTGTACAAAAAAAAAGTATGTTAAGCCAATTTCTAAATCCTACACCTTTAATTATATTAAAATTAACTTATGTGACACTCTTATAAGAAACCGTCTCTCGGTGCAATACTCTTAAAACAAAAAAATGTATTTGCTAATATGTGTTATTGTTTTATTTTATTTTATTTATTTATTTTTTTTTTGTAGAGGAGCTAATTAAGATAGGACATTGACTAGTGGCATATTTGATGGTATAGTGTTCAATCTCCATAAGACAAGGAAGTGGAACATCTTGTTTTGGTGTTTGGGATTGGGTTTGGGGGTCATCTCTTAGGGTCTTCCCAAGGGTGTGAATACTCAATATAGTCTTTTTCAAGACTTGGTTTGATGAAGTGAGATAAAATGATGTGTTGCATGGAATTATGACAAATAAATTTAGTTTATGATTGTTTTTTCTTTTTTAATGATGAATCATGAGAAAATATAAAAACGAATATGTATGTGAATAAAAATGTACAATTTAAGTCTCTTTTAATAAGCCTAAATAATATAAAAAGTAGACAAAAGTCAGAAAAAATCTTTAAATGATCGGTATTAGTGCCATGAGCAAAAGTACAAAATAAGGATTTGTTGAGGAAAATGGTGTTTTAGTGCAATTAATGAACAATGACAAATTGCACGTAAAATGATAAAATGACAAAGAACAAAGAAAGAAGAATTACAAACAATTTTATGAGGTTCGCGTAGCTACGTGTGATAATGTTTATATCATTGTATTCAAAGGATGATGAGCAAAGCTCAATGATCATTAAGGAATTATGATGGAGATAAATAAAATTTAAGTATTTAGGAGAGAGAATTATACCTAACAAGCATAATATCCATAAACAGCACAATCAATTAACTGGTGTTAATGGTGACCTTTGAGTTTAAATATATGAAGCTTTAAAAATGGTTTAATTGATGATGAATGAATTAACTTTTAAGAATAAAACCTTTGTAGTTTATCCATCATAATGAATAATTTATATATAACTAATGCTCTAAAAAATCAAATATATTTATTTAAAAATAAATAACAAATTAATTTCTTTAAAGGACAGTAAATATTTTAATTTATTAATTATAATTTTATCTTTAATTCTACAATTCACACTATAATGTTAGCGGACGAGTGTGCTCCTCGAGAACCTCAACCATGGTGGGAAAATTGAAATGTCAAACGGCGTTGCTGGCACGTGAAAATAAGGAAAAGACTTAAAACCAAAAAGATTGGAGATGCGGGGTATCGATCCCCGTACCTCTCGCATGCTAAGCGAGCGCTCTACCATCTGAGCTACATCCCCAGATGATATATTGTTTCAATTCTAGATATACATATACATATACAAATACATATCATAGTCTCGGTACTTTAAGCAAGTTCAAAGGAACATTTATGGGCTAATTTTGCCAGTCTATTGAATCCGAAAGTCTGACAAATCATTGACATTCACACAAATTGTTATACTATACATAGGTCTCTTAGTGAAATGTGTTTTTTATATAAATCAAAAAATTCAATTAATATAAATTATGAAAATATAATTTTTTAATTTAAAGACGTTTTATCAATACAATTTTTCACTAAAGTGCTAATTTAACAAAAGGGACAATAAATTTTTGTGGTAATAATGATAGGGTTGATATTTTTTCATTGAAATATTGTTATTTTTCTCCAAACATAATCTAATCTAATAAATAATAAATTTAATTAAGAGATAATCAGTTTAAAAAAAACTTATAAAATTTGATAAATTGAAGTGATTCAAAATAAGCCATACAAAACAATGATTTCAATTTTCTAAATTAAGACAACTAGCATGCCCATAGAATTTTTAAAAAAAGCTAAAGAAAGATTGTCCAATATGAAATTATACATGGTTGATAGCTAATCAATCAAATTAAATTAAATTATAATAACATTACCTCTTTCTCTAACTAGTGATTAAGTAGTTTTGTTATCATATTCTTTTATATTCTCAATTCTCCTACTTTAATTGTGTGCCATTGCAAGCAAAAATAAGGAATTTTCATGGGAGTTATGAAAATAAATTTTTTTATGATAAATATATTATTTTATTGAACATTAAATTTAATACAGATGGAAATCATAAGTATATTAACAAATATTAAAATAGAGTTTGAGAAAAAGAAGACTATAATCATTAAAGAATATTTAAATAAAGTGAAAAACATATGAGAATACCATAAACAATATAAAAGGTTAAAAAGAAAATAGCGGAAAAGTTGTAAAAACAAGCATTGATAAAATATTAAAATGAGAATGAACAAGATTTATGAGAAATTTATTTTAAGGGAACAACAAATGAAACGGTCTAAACAAACTAATAAGGACATCTTTAAAAAACGAAGCGAGTATAAAGTATTAATTTTATTATTTATTTACTTATTTTCAGTATAATAAAAATATGTAGTACAACATTTTAATGTTTACTATAATTGATCTATGAATTTGAAAAACATTTTTAGAAAATTAGATTCAACAAATTATTAACTTTTTAGATTTCATATATTGCAAGAGTATTTAGCAAAACATCATCTTGGATTTTGGAACATCTCTTTGACTCTAATTTTGAGAGGCCAAGATGCTTAGCACTTAGCATGGCTAGACACGAAATCACGTCAAAATCTACTGTGCTCGTTAACCATGGTTAGAAACTATGTAAGTAGGGAAAACACTAAAAGCCAGAGAAAAATAAAAAAATGGAGATGCGGGGTATCGATCCCCGTACCTCTCGCATGCTAAGCGAGCGCTCTACCATCTGAGCTACATCCCCAATGTTGTTCTTGATGATCGTTTAATGTATTATATTTAAGCATAGTACTTTACGAAGTTGAAAAGAACTTTTATAGGCTATTTGGACGCAGTTTATCTAATCTTGTACGATAAAAAAACTCTTTATCAATTTCGTGTATGGCTCGGATAAACACCAAAATTTTATATGGATTTATTTCACAATATTTTTGTGTGTATCAATTTAAGAATAATCAATATTTCTCCAGCCTTTTCTTATATGAGACCGTCTTACGGTGCAACGACCTCAAAATAAAAAATCCATAAGTTAAAATTTTTCACTATTGGGCTTTTTAACTCAAGTATGAGGCATGTTTCACGATGAGACCATCTCATAGAAGGGATCAAGTATTGCAATGAATTGTTCACAAGTACTTTTTTTAAATTGCAAGGTAAATCAAGATAAGGAAGATAATTAGGTTATAATTGAATTCAAGATTGTATAGGGCAAAACTTAGATTAATTTTCTTTGACGAAATTGAAAACGTAATTTGAGTGTTAACTAAGTTTTAAGAGTTTATTTCTCGGAGAAATGACAATAAAACAAGAAGTTCATATAATTATAATTTGTATTAATTGAGTTATTTAACTAATTTATGGACCATACCTCAATAAACCGCCTCATACAATAATATCGTTTCGTATTGTATTTCTTTAGTATTACGATGAAACATTCATGTAAAATTAATACACCAATATTTTTTTCTTGAAAAAAGCAAAGATAAATTCCCCAACATGAAAGTTAAAAATGTATCGTTAACATCAACTAATGAGTGCATATAACAGTAGTGTTTTCATTGTACTTTCTTGTATCGCTTTGAATTTGCACCATATAAATAAATATTGTAGAATGCAAATTCAATGAGAAATAGCAAGTATAAAACATAAAAGCTTTTTGATTCATTCCTTGTTTTCTTCCTTGTCGTCTCCTCCACTAAAAAAGTCTTTGATGGAAGGAAGCTTAATCTCGCCCTTAGAAGAAAGGGGAATGGTAAAGGTGCCAATAACAGGTAAGTCGATGACAAGACCCAACTCGAGTTCATAGTCGATATCCCAATCTCGAAAAATATCTCTTGCTAAGCTTACAAGAACGCTATGAGGCACTTTCATTGGCACTTCTAGCATTGTGGTTTCCTTTCCTTTTATTGAACCTGGGTCTGGCATTCGCCCCGACAATATCTCCCTACAACAAAGTTCGTACAAAAATCAACTCAACTAAAAATATAACATTAACTTACGTAAAAAAGTCAAATATACCCAGTAAAGTAACATAACAAGCATATAACTACAAAAACACGATCATGCCTCGTACATGAACAACTTATACAGATTTTTTTACACAAATTTTCAAATGAGACCGTCTCACAATGAGATTATTTCTCTTGAACTGTCAATGTACACATACTGTCTTAAAATAATCAATTATAACTTTAGAGTGATTACTTACAATCTTAAAATACTCAATTATATAAACTAATTTCATGATGAAATGGTCTTCTATATACTATATGACTTGTTTTTTTTTAAAAGCTAATTGAGGGGTCAAAATGTGAACTTAGATAGGCTGATTCCCAAAAAATAATAAAGGTATGAAAGTAAGGACGTGGTAAGAGATGCCATTCTTCTTCTTTTGCTTTGCCTTTGTTTATTTTATGATGAAAGTGCATAATCAATAATTACATTGACTTTTTAACGATAATTTATAATTTAAGCATAATTATAAAATATTCTCCAAAGTACTAAACAAAAAACTCAAGTTCCCTACATGATCACGCACTAAGGTTATTTTTTATTTATTTATTAGTGACAGGCATTTTTATTTCATCAGTGCAATAAGAATTCAATTTTTATATTATCACCTATAAAAAAATTAATTTCCTTATTCTCATGTCTATCAAAATTCTCCTCACCCAATAATAAAAAGAAAGTAATGATAAGGTTCGTTCAAAATACATTTTTGGCTTTTTGGCATCTAATCGATGGCTCAACGTACTTCATTGTACATTTAAATTTGCTGCCGAAAATAATATATTATTATTATTATTATTATTATTATTATATTAATTAATATTACTATTAATAATAAACTCACAATTAAATTAATAAATGTTACTCTTCGTATCATATTTGCATACTTCGTAATCATTCACGATAGACATGTTAAATTACATGTGATTGTTAGCCTCAAAAAATGGCTTTTGGAAGGTAAAGAAAAGAAAAAGGAAATGATTGTGTTGCACCCTTTGACTTTAAGCACAAATTCCTCACAATTAACCTTTAAAAAGCTTTACCAATTAGCAATTAGCAATTAGTAATGAGAATCTTATATTAGCCTAGTAATCAGGTATGTTTCCTTAATGTTTGTAATATAGATTCGATTTTGACCGCACTATTTATAAAAAAGTTTATTTTTTTTTTCTTTATCTATAGAAATTCTCTAACCTAATCTCAAATCAAAATTAATAAAAAAAAAAAAAAAAAAACAATTTGCACCTTCATTGTTCAAACATCAAGAATGAGAAATTTGCAACATCCACATTATTTTAAAATAAACTATTAATTTGGTCAACCAATAAACTAGCATAGATTCAAATGAAGCGAGGACGTATCAAAGTCTAATGTATGTACACAAGTAGTTTATATAATAGTGTGTGTATATATACTCATTTATTTCACATGTAGGATCATCTCATTTGGGCCAAAGTTCAATGTACGGAAATTAAACTCTAGTGATCAAGTTCTTCAAAGAACAAAACTACTTTTATAACAAGCCACATAGACGAAGCTAAGGATGGTCAGGGTCAAAATATGCTTCTCCTTAATTTTGAATTTTTTTTCTTTATAATATTAGCTATAAAGTATTTTTTTAAAATTAATTTTGCCTCCTTGAAAAAGACAATTTATTTGCCAAATCTTACTTTAATTTTTGGCTTCACCTATATAATGTAACAATTCCAAATAAGACTTAAAAAGATGCACTAAAAAATTAAAAAAGAATGGCAAACTAATCATTATTTGTAAGTTGATATTTTTATTGATTTAATTCAAATCAAACTAAATAAAATTAATGCGTTCAAACAAAACTTGGTTGACTAAGATTCAAATATAACATACACCCATAATATATCAAACTAGATAATATTAAAATAAACATATCAGTTTTCGGGCTCAATCTAGGTCTATGACATATAATTAGGTTCAAATCATAGCAAAATTAAGCTCATATCCCTTTAAGCCGACAATGGCGATATTAGATGATAAATTAGATAGGCAAAAAAAAAAATTACGTTGACTAAGATTCAAATTCATAATCTCTAATCACAAAAATATTCTTCACCCATGAACCACATTTTTTATTCTAAAATTAAAATAGATGATATTTGAATTTTACACATAACCCAAAAATTATTAATCTCTCGCATTAAACAAGATCTACTTCTGTTAATACCATAGCGTAAAAATACGGTAACGATTGCGATGGTGGTATCATAACTCCTAAATATCAATCGAAAACATAAAATATTCCTTAATACGGTCCAAAATCCGTTTTTTACACCATGTTTAATACCAAGTAAATCTCAAAACCCCAAAACAACAAGACTAATTTAGAAAAAAAAAAAAAAAGTCAAATTTAATTTCATAATAATCGATGAAATTTATAAAAATGAATTAAAAAAAAGGGTGTAAGGAATGAAGAATTACCTGGTATCACTTCTAAGGACATAAGTAACCTCACAAATAGGAATAGATTGAGAATAAGGATTAAAAACACCAACTTTAGCAGAGTACGTAACACCATCTTTGGCTACACCTTTAAGATCAACATCTTCTATGTTTGCTTCTGGTTTTGGTAAATCTGCTATTTTTTCTGCTACATAATTCTTCGCTTTGTCTATTAATCCTGCCATTTTTCTTTTCTAATTCAATAAAAAGAACCCACAATTGATCAAAATATTAACTAAAAATTGATTTTCTTTTTGTTGAAGAAATGAGTATTGGGGAAAAATTGAATGAATAAATGAATGATCGCAATTTCTATAAATAGGGATGTTGGGAATCACTTTAGGTGGAGGAAGATCCATATTGATTGATTGACTTTATTACCATTCCACGTCTCACACGTATTCAACATCTTTTCAATTATTATCTTTTTACTTTTAATTGCTTAATATTTAGGAAAAATTTGTTAATAATAATCTAAAATATTGCTCAACGACATGAAATATCTTCAACTATTATTTAATTTTATAGGGATGTTTCAATTAAGTGTAAATATTTAAGGGAGAAATAAAGTCAAACTAATAAAATGAAAGCAAATAGAGACGTATTTAAAGTAACTGAGATAGTTGTAAAGAAGGTAAAATGAGTATGAAATAAAAATAATGATGGAAAAAGAAGATAATTTCCCCTATTATGGAGGTAATACATTTCCCCACCCTTCCCGAGGATAAATATTTACCCCAGAGCTTCTTTTATTTTTCATCACTTTGCTACCATTCTTCCACCACTACAACAATTATATTTCACTAATTTCTCATTTATCAACTT
Source organism: Amaranthus tricolor (assembly GCF_026212465.1). Lineage (NCBI taxonomy): Eukaryota > Viridiplantae > Streptophyta > Magnoliopsida > Caryophyllales > Amaranthaceae > Amaranthus > Amaranthus tricolor. The sequence continues at coordinate 1,012,707 of NC_080050.1, read as the reverse complement.
TATTTTCTTACTTTGACTTTTTTTCATCTCCTTAAATATTTACACCCAATTCAAGGATGCCCCATGTATGAATAACCTTCAACAGTATACACATTACTTTTAAGTAACTATTTTGGATAGTTTGAGTAAATGAAAAATAGTTCGAGCTATATTAGGTTAAGTATTTTAATACTTGAAAGTATACATGGTTAAATAATAGTTTAGGGTATTTTGAGTTAATGAGCTATTGTTGAGAGTATTATTTATAAATTTTTGTAATATTTAACATGTTACTTTTAGATGTTAAAATTGACACTTATTCAATATTAAAACACTCATTTTATTTATTTAAAAGAGTTACTTTAAATGTAAAAATACTCACTTTAATTGTTTAGTCCACATTAAAACTCAATGTGATTATTTTAACAACAAAAAATGTGATTGTGGGACCGTAAGTTAATAACGTAAATACAAACTCTTATATGAGATGGTCTAGTGAGACATGTCTATTACTTAGGTTAAATAGCCTAATATAGAAACTTTTAACTTATGTACTTCTTATTTTAAAGTTGTCTCACCATAAGACGAGTCTCATATAAGATGACTTATAACATAAAATAACAATTTTTTCACCTACAAAGTTTAACCAATAAATATTGAGAATGTGATAATTTAAAACCCAAAGTGTATATTTTATTTATAAACTGAGGTAACTAACAACCTAAATTGAGATTGTTCGGTAAAATGTCTTATAAAACAATTTATAAACTTATAGCCTTGTAGAGTACAATTGGGGAATCCGAATGTTAAAAGCGTAGACTATGCCGGTGGGACACGTGATAGACCACGTGTGTAACCGTGTATAAGGTTAAGACTTTAGAATGGTCTTAAGTTCATTAACGTCAGATCTGAGATGCGTAGCACAGAATCCAGATAGAACTACTTTCACTTTTATGGAAGGTCGGCAGTCGGCACGTGTACTTTATGGATGCGTCAGTCCATTCAAGTTTTAAAGACGTGGGCTTAGTTTGGCCCACAACAACAATAATGCAATCTTAACAACTATCTCATGATTCACTACATGAATCAATATGAAGTATTAATTGTGGTTGTTTACAAGGAATTTTGTAATTCATTATTTTTGTTTTTTATTATTACAATATTTAAGTCTAAATTATTTATATTCTTTTCGATTTTTGTCCTTTAAGTCATATCTAGTATTTCTCACCTTCTTTTCAAGTATCGCGAGCTCTATCATTCTTATTCCTTATCTGTTCGGTAATACATCGTCTTTGTACAACCATCTTAAACGGTTCCCTCTCATCTTTTCTCATTATTTGTAACTTCGAAACCCTTTCATGTATTTTCGTTTCAAATTTCATTACTCAAGGTAGGCGCATTCATCCATAGAAGCATTCATATTTCACTACTCACATCTTTCTACTATTATTCTTTTTAAAAGTCCAACATTATGATCCATATACTAGCATCGGTCTAATGTCGTTCGATAAAACTTGCTCTTTACAATTAAGTGCACACCTCGATCACATAATATTCTAGTATTCGCTCTCTATTTTTTTCATCCACACTTAATTCCATGGGTCACCTCTTGTTGGATGTTCCCACTACTCTCAAATATAGACCTAAGGTTCTTAAAGCATCCACTTTAAGCAATTTCTTTCTCTTCTAACTTTTTAATTAGTACCTTTCGTTATCTTGTTTGTGCTAAAATTACACTTCATATACTCTGTCTTATACTTGACTTAATTTCAAATCTCATGTCTCATACTCTTGTCGTTATATATTGTTCTAATTTAACACTTACCCTTTTCTAATCTCATCTACCGAAACAAAATAAATTATAATAGATAAATACAAAAAAGAATATGAAGGTAGAAATTATAAACAAGAGATGTATATATAAATTATAAACAAGAGATGTATATATAGATAAATACATGAGTACACATATTTTCATGTGTGTGATGATAAAATACAAGTGGAAATATACATTATAAACATATTCTAATCTATAAAACTAAACATAATAAATTGTTCATCTTCAATTAATTAATTGATAAACCAGTTAATTAACAAACCAAGTATGATTAATTTTACAAATTAATTAGGTTAAGCTAGAGAGAAATTGCATTTGGCTAAGAAGAGGAGAAAGGGCTTCCATCAACTTCTCACAAGGGTGATTATGAACTCCTTCATAAGTTGTCACAACAATGCTTGAATCCTTTGATAACCTTTGGACTTGTTTCTTCACATTGCATGTTAGATGTGTGCACCTATAATAGCTCCTGCTTATTCAACTTAACTTCTTTAGTCTTCAATAATTATTCATCAAAATCTCAAGGAATCAAATTAACCAAAATCTTAAATTAACCGTTGATGCTTCACCATATATTATATACTCTAACAAACCCCACACACAAAAGCCCTTTAGGCTAAGATTGTAGATGCAACAAATGCCCTCTTCATACTCGACGCTAAATATTTCACCTTTAAAGTATGGGTGGTTGAATTAGTTCCTTAACATGGTATCATAAGCCAGTGTGACAAAATGTCACAGTTCGAAAATCAATCAACCCTCATTTAAAGTCGAATATTCAGCACATGTATAAGAAGGGTTATGCTGAATCTCTTTTAGCCCAATGGACTCTCGTGTGAGAGGGCATGTTAAAGTATATAACATATCCAGAGGCTTTAACAATTAGCTTAAGCTTTTAATTAAGTTAATTCCTTGATACAAACATGCAAATATATATTGATAGCAAAAGTAGAATGCTACTAATAATCCTTATGTGAACTAATGAAATTCTTCCTCCAATGTCCTGTTGATTTCACCCCATATACCATTCACTACAATATACGAGATATATTTAATAATATTTAATTTAAATGTCACAACTTAAAATTTCTAATGGTATATATAATATTTTAGTAATATTTATTAAACCCATTAATAGCATGATGAAAAAATCATACTAAAATTTTTCACAATTATAACACTTTTTTTTTTTGAAAGACACAATTATAACAGTAAAAAAATAAATTAATGGCTTATTTTTCAATGTCACTAAAAGTTAATATTATTGTTGGTCTTACTTAATTTTTGCAAGTGTTCTCTCATGTCCTAAAAAATACCTTTTAACTTGAATATGAGAGAGTTTTTTGAGTTAAATATTACTTTGTTATAGAAACGGAGGGAGTAAAATATTAGAAATGATAAATCATCATACCTTGGATAGATGTTATTCTTAACAGATTTCTGTCCATATTTCCTCCAACGATATCCATCATCAAGAATATCTTCAGAACTCTTTGTTTTAAATGCAAATCTAGGTATCATCTTCCCTTTTCTTGACCTCCAATTATTATTATTATTATTATTATTATTATTATTATTAACTATTTTCTTCATATTATTTTCCTTTTTATTAATTATATTTTCATTATTTCCACCTTTATTATCTCCTAAAACATCAAAACATGAATTGCTTTCTTGGTGAACTTCATCATCAATAGCACTTGGTGAATTCATCAAAAAACTCGACCAATCATCGTTTTCTGATATAATCTGAGTCGTTTGATCAAGATCAAAGGGATCAAAATGATGAACTTGATCATCAACTTGTTGTAGGACAATGTTTTGCAGCTGATCATCCATGGACGATTTTCTCTGATAAATTTGTTATTGAGCTTGTAAACAAGATCGGCAAAAAAGAAGAGATAACAGCACACAAACCCGATGAGATATTTTCCAATGATCGATGTCAACGATAACGAAACACGTACGTACAGAGAAAAATACGCAATAAACTTTTTTTCTTGCAAATTTGAGCCTCAAAAGTAACGTAAACTAATATTTGTAACTCATTAATTTAAAAGGTGTTCCAATCAGACAACTTAGACATGTCCAATGCCTAAAACGAGCAAATATAATTTATAAAAAATGGTAAAAATAAAATGCGTAGAAGAAATGAAAAAATCCAAATTAAAAATAACGTAAATTAATATTTATAACATTAATTTAAAATGGTGTTTTGATTAGACAATTTAGACGTAGCCAGAATGAGGTTATATAATTTGTAGTAAATGGGTAAGAATAAAAAGGGTAGAAAAATGAAAGAATTAAGTGAATTAATGTGAATTTATATAAAAAAAGGTGAAGAAAGTTAGGGTTTGAAAGATCAAAGATGAACAACATTATACCTAATATTTGTTGTTCAACTACTGGCGCTAATACATTACGTATGTTTTCAAAAGGGAGAAAGAAAAGTGGAGTAATATATCCAATGTATGATATGGATGTAATTTTATGTAATTATATATTATATAATTAATTTGTCATTGTCTAGAATGAGTCTATTAATGGTGAATGTTGTGTCTAATTTGAGGATGTAATGATGCATATTGTATATATGTATGAAAATAGTTATAACTTTGCTTATTGTAGGTACTTTGTGTTTGTTGATTTGTTAAACCACCTACCTTTATGGATGTATTTAGTCTTTTCCTACAAGGTAGGATTTATTTTGGATATTCTATTAGGGTAAATATTATATTTTAAAACATGATACTAGCTGAGCCGACTCGCAAGCGACATGCTCATGAGCCACTCAGCCCTATAAATCACGTCTTGTTTAGTAGTCTATCAGTTTATAATCAAATTTGAAGGAAAATAAAAATAGATTTTTTTGTGTTGTGGCCTACGGTGTTACCTGCAAGATCATGTGCATAAGTCGTTTATGTTATAGATAATTGTTTGAGGATGGTTGGCTCAACGCAAAACGATATATTATTCACAACCCGCCATATAACGTCTGATTTGTTGAAAAATATTATTAAAAAAATTTATAAATATAAGTGCAAGAGTCAATTAGGCCTAAAAAGCACAAGCATAATATCCGAAAAAAATAAATAAAATAAGTTTTTTATTATAAAAAATTACAATAACAAGTGGTCAAACAAAAAAATTTCAAAATAAGCGTTTTTCACCCAAACCTAAGGAAAGTAATGTCTCCTATGAGTAATAGCGAGTTATTACACATAGTTAAAGTCAGACCAACAATCGTCCTCTGTCACTTACAGTAGGCAATTGTTGAACCGACTTTGATTCAATATTGTAATGGTCCATTGTTACCAACAACGGACAATTATTGAACTGAGTCAATAGCCAGCTTAATAATCGCCCTTTGTTAGTAACAATGATCAATGCCTTACCTCATGATCGGGCAAAATAAAAACCTTTATTTTAAAAATTATTTTCTTTCAACTCTTATTTATTGAATTGTTCATTTAATAATTTTTTTTATTTGTTCCACAAAATCCATCCTAAAAGGTTCAAAATACTCAAAAACACAAAGTATACTCCTAAAAACTTGTGTTAGAGTAGGTTTTGTTGAATTGTCCAATTTATTGGAGTATGAAAAATCTAGACGAGTCCTCAATTAACAGTACACATAAGTTTATACTTTGTCTTATCTTTAGTAGTTTAAAGAGTAAATTTTATTTTTACCGAGTCGGACTTATTAGGTAAGGTACTTCAAAGAAAGAGTGTTTAGATCTTTTATTCCTTTCACATAACCTTTTATGAATAAATACCCATGTATATTTCTTTTTCAACTAATTTTTAAATGAGACAGTCAAACGGTGAGACTATTTCTATTGGGCTGACTCAATATATATTTTTTGTCTTAAAATGATTACTTATTACTTATTAAATAAAAGTGATCACTTATAATTTTAATATAATTACTTTTTATAGTCTTGGAGTGATTACTTATAACCTTAAAACGAATACTTATAATTTTAAAGTAATCAATTAAAGAAATGAGCTATTATATGGAACCGTCGTATGGCGAGACAATCTCATACAAGACGAGCCGTTCTTTTTTATATACTATAAATGCATAATCATTTTACACTATACTAATTCATGTTTTTAAAAGTTTAACTATAGTTAGTTTAGGATGAAACATTATCATGTTCACAAATTTTCAGTCAAACATAGAGGTGTTCATTTGGATTATTGGGTTGATTTCGAATAACGGGTTTTGGGTCTTGTGTCCACATTGGTTTTACATAATTGTAAATCCATTTTTAAGTTTGATCAAATCGAATTCAGTTATAACGTCGGGTAAATATGGAATTATCGGGTTTATTTTGAATACCTTTAGTCCAGCCCATAAAAATTAATTTTTAACTTATCAATTCCAAGCCTTAAAACACTTGTTTGAATACCTCTGGTCATACATGTGAGGGTATTTCACAGGATACTTGTTGCACCATGTTTGTGTACAATCATTTTGTCCTAGTGTGGATCTTATTGTGACAATGCCCAATAATAAATTTTTCAAAGTATCAAAACTAACATTTTATTATCAACTAGAAATTAAAAAAAAATCTTAATCTTAGAAACAACTTGCAAGTAAATTAATTTTGTAAGTGATTAGAATTAAGCACCCTACTATCTCAAGAGTCCGAGGAAACAAATTTAAACCACTAGTCTATTGATATATAATTTCAATTGAGATTAATTATTTTAACCCCTTGTTTTGGCAAAGTCATAACAAAACATTTTGAAAAACAAGGAGTAAATGAGGATTTTACTCACTCCGTAAAACTAAGAAAGAAATATTTGTAGTCTTATTTATTGTTCATATTGTAGCCAATTGAACCAATTATTATCCCTTTATTAATCATTTATCATAAAAAAATTTACATGACATCGATGATAAAAAACAAAATTTTCAAGGGACAAAAATAAAACATGAACCCAATAGAACCCCGGGCTTAATCAAACCTTAAACTCTCAACTCAAAAACACAGTAAAATCGGAAACTGGAATCTTGTAATGAAATTAGAACAACGGCTTCTTTCCATTTAGCAACCCCATCAGATGATCAAAGACATGACTTCCGCCATCTCGCAACCCCGAATGCATGTATTCATTTGTTATCCACAGCCTAATCCCGGAGATATGTTTAGCACTTTCAGAGGCTAGCTTAAAGTTCACGTACATGTCATCATAGTAGAGCGCAGCTGCTACGGGAACCTATAAGCATTGTCCATTGTCATGCAAGTTTGACAGAATCAAAATACGATGTTTATGACAGGAAAAATATAAGAATGCGAAATGGTAACAATCGTATGAAAATTTTCACATGAAGGATCACATGTCACGGTCCATGGCAATATAGTTCGATCTCCAACTCAGTATTTAGTTCATATATTTCCATTTCTATTTCCATTTCCATCAACACAAGAAGTAGCCACAGAAAATTAAAAAAAAAAAAAACCTTGACGGCACATTTGATTGTTTGCAAGTATTAAACAGGAGTGGTAATGAAAATTATATGTGATTTAGCTAGAAAAACAATTTGATAAGGTTTATGATTTCAACTGCTCTGATCATTCTTTTTCTTAACAAAATTCATTTCCATTTATCACTACTCACAAATATGGTATAGGGTGGTAAGAAAAATAATGAAGATAAACTCATGATAGGATGAGAGCTTCATCACTATGGGAATTGGCATAAATACTTAAAAGTTAGCAATAATGAATGAACTCCTAAAAAAACACAGTCCCAATTTCTGGTGTTTAGGCAAAAGTACTAGCCAATAAGTACCAATTGTTCAGGGATTACCATATAATAACACTCCATTCAAGTATTAACAAGGGTATTCAAGACTAAATAAAACAGTCAAAGAGAAAATAGGATAAAGAACATGCAAAACAGTAAAAGACAGAGAACAAAACCTTGTTCTTCTCCAATGCTGCTATGTCGTACAATGGAGGCCAATCTTTTTTCTCAGACAGTAAGTGCGCTGCATCCTTTAGATGTCTCAAGGCAGATATTTCATCAAACATCCAAGGGAATATCATCTGTGTACACAGAGTGACTCACGTCAGAGTAGACTACATGAGCAGAAGCCCGCTGCCACACATTCTAAAAGGAAAAATGAACACCAACGAGCATTGAATGTAGATCAGGTTATTGACTTACTGGCTCTGCTGTCACTCTATATATCTTCAACACAAGGCTCCCATATACCACTACTATTGACTCTCTCACGCTCTCTCAATCACATGGGTTTTCTTTGAATCAATGTAATTCCTATGTTTTAGGCACAAAAAAAAGCGGTGGAATTGATTTTGTCAATGACAAACAAAAAAAGCTAATTGTCAAACAAAAAGGCTAAAGTCACCGCTTGTCTTGAACAAGCCAATGGACACATATATAATAGTTTTGAGTATAAATCTATCTTTAGTTGCAGGGCATATATGACAGAGTCCACTCTAAAAAGCATCTTGTGGACAAGGTATTCTGAAGATATATTTCAACTGGATTGAAAACAGGGTAAACACAAAGGTAAAGCCAAAATTAGGAATAAATTATTTTTATTGATAACAAGGTAAACAAAAGGGTCAGAATTGGAGACTTGGAGTACATTAATCGTTTAGGGGTTTTGTGTATAATCCAGCAACATCCTACGCCTACCTCAGGAGCACATGACAGTTCGATCCAAGCCCCAGGGTTTAGATCTTGGAAGCCAGTGCTATAAGCAACTGCCTCCAAGCTCTTCCACAACGAAGAATGGTATCATAGCAAAATGGTAAACGGTAACATGATATGGGCAAACATAGGCTCAACATAATACATACCTCTCCAGTGAAATACACAGGACGCCCTTCCTTTGCTGCCGTTACTGCATCAAACTGGCTTCCCTTCGCCTCCCTAATTCTTTGAGCAGCCCACTTTGATGGTGCACCCTGCAGATTCAAAAACAACGAAAAACACTGTCCACCAGAAATCTTTGCAACATATTGCAGCAAGCATTTCTCCTTCACTACATGAATGCATGATGCAGTACTTGTTAATACAGGAACGTTTCAACGTTTCAAACTTACTTGGCAGTAAATCAACTCATGAAGGATCACATACAGTGGATTCATATTGAAAGACATCCAACTATCAAACTGCCATTCAGAAAAGTTTCAATATTAATTGTCATACAGGAACGTCCTATGAAGAAACATTCAAGAAGTTACTGTCAAAACGGAGAAAACAGGTTTTAAACAAATTTGGAAAACCATGAGGTCCGTAACAAAGAGCTCAAAAGGTTCCGGTGGGAAATGCTCCTTGCTAACATGTATGCAGGAATTAAATAACTTACTGCATTCAAAAAGTTATAGCTGAGTTGCTTTGGTGCTCCTGGAGTTATAACAGGATCCCAGGCTCTCTCTAGCCTGTGGACAAGAAGTGAACAGAAAGGAAAAAAATAAGAGAAGCAAATGAAAAGAATTAGCCAATACATCTCACAGATTAAGCAAATCACGATATTGAACAGCAACAGCTACTTACATGTAATGCAATCGCTCAAAACCAGCACCGGACCCTAGACCAGTAAGGCCCAGAGTTTGAAGTCCCCTTGGGGTTAACATTCCACCAGATGGTAGAGGCACCTACGTAGAAAGCAAGAAGAGATAGAATGATGCTCAATTAGAAAACAATCAAAAGGTTGAAAAGTGAATTATGTGTTAACAAGCCATACCCCGCCGCCTTCACAACTTGTCAAGTATTTAACAATATTTTGGACAACTTCGACATCCTGGGGAAATCTTTCATAAAATTTCTCATTTTGGCTAGCAATCTTTTCAAAGCAAGCATGATACACGGCATCTGCAGTACAGCCATCTCCAATTGGAGGAATTCCGCCTGTTACAAGGACTTGCTTTAAACCTTGAGGGGCGAAACTTAGATATGTAACAGCACAAAAACCGCCATAGCTCTAGAAATAAAAGGGAAAAAAGGGTCATTATGTTGATAAGGGTATAACGATGAGTTCAACAATCAGTGTGTAAACTACAGAACATGATAACTTAGGCAGAGATTTCAAAGTAGTTTAGAAAATAACATAATGAATGCAAAGCTTAAGATAAGGGAATATGGCAAAGATTTGTAAGTATTTTAGAAGACGACATAATGAATGCAAACCACCAAGTGAGTTTAAGATAAAAGAACACGGACCAATATCCTTTTCTCTGTAAATACACTTAAAGATGGGGCAAACATCTGTATGCACTCAGAAAATCAGGATACATACACAAGTCAATTCTTACCTGGCCCAAGATGGTCCAAGGCCCAGCTTCAGGAACCAAACGCACTCTAATAAATTCAGCATCCTTTACTATGTTGTCTGCTCGAAAGTGTACCAAATATTCAGCCTGATCTTCTGCGGATTCCATTTGCCGCATAGATGATTCAGTCAAAGGAGTTGACAAGCCTGTTCCACGCTGCATAAAAACTCCATTAGATATACAAGAAAATACCAAGAACCATAAACTAATCATAATAATAGTCCTTGCCTGATCCAACAACACAACACGATAGCCTTCGCATGCTTTACCGATCCAACCATTTGATTCAGTAGGACGTGGAGACTCAAATCCAGGTCCACCTTGCAGGTACAGAAGATATGGCAGAGGCTGATCCTCCTTACCCGCTGGGAGAAAAAGGAGAAAATTTTCTGGTAAAGCTTTAGTTGGCAAAAATAAGGCAGAAACAACCATAATAATGCATTTTGCATTGAAGACAGATAGAACAGAATTAGTTTGTACTTTGTGCCAATTTTCACTTCTCCAAGCTAGTAGTAGAAGGATCTTCATTATAAATAGTTAAGCCTTTTGATTGTTTCCAGTTCAAACATTCTAGTAAGGACTATGAGAACAACCTATTAAATCATAACATAAGAACCAAAAACAAAAAATCCTATCCATTTTTTACCTCAACTGTTTAATTAATATGTATTTTGAAGGAAATGGGATACAACAATATCCATTAGTCAAAAAGGAAGTTATACATTCATAAAATTCTAACTTAATGGATAAATTGAATACAATTCTCAACAGAAACAATCAAGCATGCAATTGATTGTTTTCCTTTCTTCAGAAGCATGGTCTATGGCAAAGCTAGAACCTAATAAAGAATAACGTAGATGAAAGTTTTACCTAGACAAGCAAAAGAAACAGCTCTCTAAATTATAATTCTTGTCTCACAACTTACTTTTGAGTAATTCTTGTCTCACAACTTACTCTTGAGTCCTCAATTTATTGTTCAATTCATTTTAGCTACACTATGGAATCCAGTAAAATGTTTAATGTTGTTTTATGAAGTTTACCCTTGAGATATTACCTAACTATCAAATGTCATTAGTCGAAGAAAGTCAAATTTGTAGCTGTGTGTGTTTACTAAACTTGCCGTCATTTAAACAGCCTCCTAAGGTTATGTCAATGGTAGAGGGATGGTAGTACTGTACAGTATGTAATACTCCCTCCTTTCCTGAACAAGTGTCAAGTTCAGCACATAAATGTCGAAAACAGAGAGATGGAAGTACTATGTCAGCCTCTTACACTTGAGTGAGATAAATTATGCAACTAAAAGTGAGACCAGAATATCCTTATCTAAAATTATTTGGAAACTAAACTATGAGAATAGAATATGACTCGGTAGTAGTAAATAAGAATACATTATAAGCAAGGGCACCATTTGAAACTGCAGTTCAAATTCACAATTTAGAATAAAAAATTGTTTAGTCGAATGAACAATATTGATAATTTTCATAGGCTGGGTTTGCAAGTTAAAATTCAAATAATTACTTTGGTTATGCTCTTCTCACCTCCGGACAAAAACTTGTTTGAACTAATCAATGGTTAACTGAAATTACATGCTAAATGGGATTTACGAACCAGACTTCTCTAAACTTTATGTAGTTATGACCTAGCCTTTATTCAAACTCATTGGAACTTCTTAACCCTAAAGTATGAACTAAATTATTTTTTTCAGGTCAGTCCTTCAGGAACTGATCTATACTTGCTAGACATCAGTATTGAAACCTGTTTCGTCATGGTGAAATCTAGAACAACGCCAACCTAATGAAATTACAATAACTATGTCCATCCCTAACATGTTAGTCTTGTTTCCATGCCAGAGCATTCGCATATCAAATGCCACAAGCTAATTGTGCGAATGAATGGCATGTATATGTCATATGCCGGCATCTTCTATTAAGAGGACTGATGAATGCATAAAAACATCATAGTTCATCTTCAGTCAAGCCCACTGCATATTATGTCGGACTGATTTGCTAATATAAGCATATTCTGTTAGAAAATTATTCAACAAGAATTTTACACTTAATTTCTTTTTGTTTGTATGTCCATTCTTCAGAGCCAACACTTTATAGCATGTCAACTGGGTATCTTCTTATGGAGAGAAAAAAGGTGGATTTCACCACCTTTTTATTATCTTTCCACCCTATTTTCCACTCTTTTTTCTAGTGAATCGCTCTTATTTTCACTCATATTTCTTTCTATTGGGGAGAAAAAAAGGTGTGTTTCATCGCCCCTTTCTCTCTAGTCTAGTACAAAAAATGAAAATATTGTCACCCTTCATTCTTTCTCCACTTTTCACCTTAATCTATCACTCTTTCTCTAATGTGTAACACCTATTCTCAAGGTGACAAAGTATTATCAATCCAAGTTTTATCACCCCAATAGACATACAAAATAACTCATTAAATCTAGTACACTGTTTGTCTATATATAAAGTTGTAAATGATTCGTAACGAAAGGTCAATCGAAAACAGCCTATTTGTTAATACAAATTACAATGATAAGGTTGTATACATATAAACCTACAAACACTCTTATGCAAGTGTTGCTTATTGACATTAAAATATTTTAAATGCAACTTCTATTTGTTTGTCTGCCTTTTTGTTTTCATCCATTAGTTTTTGTATCAATATTTCTACTATTTCCATTTTGACAAACATTAGTTTTCATTATTCCCCAAATGTCCTATATTTGGTTCCAGCATTTTTCTCTACTTACTCATTTACATATTTTTATTTTCCACTTCTTCATTTCCGCTTCCCCCTCTATCCCACATGCAATTTCCAATATACTCCTTTATGTCCTACAAATTTTGCTTATTTTATTCTGTTCTATTAAATTTGCCTCATTTTTATTTTTAACTATGACTCACATTCTTTTTTCCTCCATTCATTTAACTTACATTTTCATATCATCCACATATTTCTCTAACTTTCCCCATAAAATGCCAATTTACCCGTTTTTCCTAGTTTTCTCACCAATTACCAACAGAGAAAATTTAGTGGGACAAAGGAAGAGTATTACATCAACTTTATTGGATTCAGAAGTTACCATATAATAGAAATAAAAAGAAACCAAGGTAACATCTATAACTTCTACATATATATCATGTGACTCGATATGAAAAGCAATCTGACCCAATATGGCAAGTCCAGAAAACGTATTTATTTATGCTTCATCCTGTTGCAAGTCAAAATGACACTATCTTCCTCCTGGTGCACCATACACCCAGGGTATTTTTTGGTTCATTTCTCAATTTGGATCATTTATATGGGTGAAATAGACTGCTCCAAAATTATTGGTGAGTCCCACCAACACGAAGATTCAAGATTGGGAACACCTTGATTGAACAATCTAGCTACATCATGTGATTGCCCTACCGATAACTTATATGAATTAATGATTAATACTTACTCCCAATATTGTATTAAGTGGAAAAATTAATACAATAAAATCTATATTCGTACCACTACTCCACAAATTATTGGTGAGTCCCCCTACATATAACTATAATTAAGGCCACTCCACAAAACAAATTGATATTATTATCAATAGTGAACGTGAATTGTGGATCCAATAATTAACTTGAGAAAAATCTAACAATATTTAACTCATGTTTCATGTCATAGTCCTCTATAAAGACAAATAAGTAATAACAAAATTTTGTTCATTCAACAACATAAAGTTTTTGTCCATTATTTCGATGGAGCAAAAGATTTAAAATTTTTTTGATTTCAAATGATAATGAATTAAAGTAAAATAGGTCATTAAATCCTATGCACATCATATTTATGTGAAATTATATGCATTTGCTACCAAGGTTAATCGGAAACGACCTCTTTGTTAGTTTTATTATTAACAAAGTTTTATCATTGACAAAGGTAAGGTCCACCTTAGATGGATGCCTAAATGACATTAGGGTAATGCAATGTTGATGTTGTAACAACACAAGTTAACTCATGAATCATATCCTATATAATCATGTTCCTCAACTCTAGATTATAAGATAACTTATCCATCCAACAACAAATTGCAATAATGTTAACTCATGAATCATGTCCTATATAATCATATTCCTAATTCTTGACAAATAACTTAACTTTTATCCATCCAACAACAAAATGCAATAATGCTAATTCATGATTCATGTAACATCTTATAATAATCCTTTATCCTTAATGAAAAATGAACAACAAAATTTCATCCATCTCAATAAAAAAACAAAACAAGTTTCTACAAAAGGCAAACAGAAAAGGCTCCACTCCTTTTTCTTATACACTTTTCTGAATCTTTAGAAAGCTACTTTCCACCAAAAGCTAGATTCATATGATCTCACAAAATCATCAAAAAAACAGATTTATATCGCAATTACTTTAATAAAATAAAATATACAAAACCTATAAAACCACAATCAAAGAATAAAAAGTGAAAAGGAGAAAAAAATACCGGCGACAACTTCACGAGCGAAGACAGTGATTTTACGACCGGATGAATTATTGTAATCGAGAGGAACGTTGAAGTAGTGACCTCGAAGTCGAAGCTCCGGTACCGAGAACCAGTCACCGACTTTATGCTCCGCCGAAGTTTCGACGGCGGTAGAGCTTTGACCAGCCATGGACGCGAGAGATGAAAGTCGGCGGCGAGGAGAGAGAATAGTGAGATGAGAATGTAGTAAAGAAATAGGAGCAGTTGAAGAAGAACGATGAAGCAGCAGTAACAATGGGGTTGCTTTAAATATGGAACCCATATGTATTTGTGTTGACCACGTTCTTCCTGATGAAATGGAAACTTTTTGGTTTGGTTGTTCAATCCTTCAAAAAGGTCATGTAATATTCTTTTTTCTAGAAAAAATAAGTAAACTAAAAAAATTATATTATATTAAAAATTATTTTTTGTTTAAGTGTGAAAATAAAACTTAGTAATATAGTCATATGTTCATAACTATTTTAATTCCTTCTAGATATAGCATGACTATGAGCCACATTACAAAAATTAATATAAATAAGATCATTAAAATTTGACTAAATTAACTTAATCGATTCTTTCGAGCGTATAAATATTTTGTAAGTTGATTTGAAGTGTGTTAATTACATTATCCATAAATAATATGCATTTGATCCGAGCTAGAATGATTAATCGATGCGGTAACCAAACTTAATTTGCTTTATTTAACTTATTGACGACATAAAATGATCCTAACTCGAAACATCCTAAAAAATGAATAGTCTAGCATTAGTCTTTGTTTTAAATTACAGTTAAATAAAAAACTATGATTAATGTGGTTGAGCTTTTACTTAGGGAAGCAAATGGTGCAATGGGTTGTGGAGAAAAGTGCTTGATATTTATCCGACTTTTTAATCGAATTTAACTTTACCTGACTTTAAATTAAATTTAAAATTATATAAAAATTAATGTGAACACAAGATCAGATTTTAAACCAATTTAAAACACTTAATCTGAAATCAATCCGATGATACTTATTGAAGTTTCTCCATAGTTATTGGGTGTGTCATGTGTGTATTAGCTCATATTATGAGTTTGTTGAAGCTATTTGCATTAGATAATTTAGGGGGTGTCCCTATTAATCTACTAATTTAGGAATTGTTTAAAATTTGTAAGTTTTAACACTACTAGCTTGGTTAATCATTATGAGTTTCCGACTACTAGAAGTATAATTTTACTTTTCTTATTTTTTCAATTGTATTCATATTTTTAACTAATATTTACATCTTATTTATATATTTGTCTTATTTTTCTTTCAAGCTCACAATATTATCCATGAGACATGTGAGTATTATTGCTGAAAGCCTAAAACCATTTAAAATTGATAAATTAATCAAAATCAAGTATAATCCATCCAACCAAAAATAACTGGCACTTATAAAAATCAAATTCAAATTATCAAGATATTTATGTATACTAAGAATTGAAATTTACCCAATCTGAGATATCATATTAAAAAGAACCGCTCAAGAGTAAAATGTATAGAGGAGGTTTTGAGCATGTTCAACATGTTAGATTGCACATAACCCATAACCCCTGAAATTATGTAGTATATTTATTCGTATGATTTTTAATAGTTGCTGCACTATTATTTTTCACACTATCCAATGAACGACTTTAATATTTAATGAAAATTCTAAAAAGTTAATATTATGAAAATATGCATTAAGACGAATCAAATAAAATGTCATTTAACTATGTTTTACATTATACATGAAAAAATATATACCAAATAAGATCAGTTGATAAACAGTAATTACTACAGAACCTGTAACAACTAATAAAATCTAAAAATTACACGAGCATTCAAAGAAATTGACAATTTTTGTTTTGCTTCTCATCATGTCGGTCTATAAATAAGATAATCAACCCAAGAATGCCAATGCCGTACACACCATTTATAAGTACTAATTGGGTCCTATGAAACCACCCCTCAACAGGTATTTTCATATTTTTTAACTAATAATTAAGTTTGACTATATAATTTCGCCATTCTGAAATACTTTACTTTATGGTATTCACATTATTTATTGTTTAAGTTTATTTTATATATTACGGTTAATTTGTGAAAAAAAATAGTTAAATGAGATTTTGTTTGAATCGTCTAATTGCATACTTTCATGATATTAACTTTTTATAATTTAGATATGTATATTTTAATATATAAATGATCAAAGTAATTATACATTGAATTGTGTAAAAGTTAGTATAATGTAAAGGAGGAAGTATAACTTCTTCAGCTAGCTTTTTATTTAATACCTTTATACTAATAAGCTCTAGTTGAATCAAAATTACTTATCAACATTGTCACCATCCAATTAAATTATAAGCACTTTTTATTATCTATGTGAAGTCAAATATGACGTTTGTTATTAAGGGTCAATCGAAAATAACTTATTTGTCAATTTAGTCATAAATAATATCTTTGTTAGTTTTAATTAGAGTATATAATATATCTTAGTGTGTCAACCATAAGCTAAAGTTTTTAATTAAGTTGATTTCTTGACATGGTATCAGAGTTGATGGTTGAAGCACAAGAATGTTATAAGTTTATGAGTGAATATTCCACATTGGCTTCTGATACTATGTTAAATTTAAGTTCATGATTAACGCCCTAAGATCTATATTATATACTCTAACAGTTTTATTATTAATAAGAGAAGTTTTGTATATCCAACTCTCCCAAACCTCACCGTATGTTCTTTAATTAATTGAACTTTGTGATGTAACTAACAGCAATTAACGGCTACAAATGATAAATAGGCAGTTGATTCATCTATGAGAATAATGAAAGAGGGAGGAGTTGATGCATTAAAATTAGAGGGAGCATCTCATTCGAGAATTGCAGCAGCAAAAGAAATCGTGGGAGCTGGAATTGCAGTGATGGGGCATGTTGGATTAACACCACATTCCATCAGTGTTCTTGGAGGGTTTAAGGCTCAGGGTAGAAACACTTCTAGTGCTGTCAAGGTACTTTTCTTGTACCAATTTAATCAAAATTTAAACCTAATGGTTAAGGCTGCAAGATATATTATACTCCCTCCATTCCACTGAAAATATCTCATTTACTTTTTAACACTATTTACTTAATACTCTTAATTTGTATTTTTTTCTTAACCTATAAATTAAAACATAGTCAAGTAAAATCTTGTTTGATTCATCTCAATACAAAGATTATTAATATCTACTTTTTATAATATTTCGTTGTGTATAGTAAGAGATATTAAACATTGAATAAGTGCATTGGATAGTGCGAAAAAGTAAGTAAGACATTTTCAGTGGACTGGAGGTAGTATATTCTAATATTGACTATTCCTCACATGAGAGTCCTTTGGGTTAGAATTGTAGATGTAACGCATGTCCTCCTTACGCATGGCATAAAATAATCCCTTTTAAATGAGGGGCGAGTGGGATCTGAACGTGTGACCTCTTGCCACGCTACTTCTGAAGTTCTAATACCATGTGAGATTAGGATGCACTTGTAGTAGGAGCGGCACTCTCGATACATAATTAACATTAATAATTATACTTAAGATGAATAATGCGGAAGTGTAAAACGCCGAACTGCTAAAAACCATTTAAACTAAAACCGTTCAAAAATAAGTAAAAAAAAAATCTTACAACTGAGAAAATATAAAATAAGGTTTGCTTAAATACGATAAAAAAAAAAACATAAGTACAATATAGTCATCAAAGTCATCAAGTAAAATCAATGCAGCTAAGTCCTCGATAGAATAATTAAAGTTGCGGCCCGGATCGAAACCTAAGCTAAATTTTTCTGCAAAATACTGTCATCCATAATACGGATGACAGCCGATTAAATCGGTCAGCGATAAAGCCGAGTACAATTTTCTCAACAAGCTTATGATGCAATAGTTAAATCATGCTTACAAAATAATCATCAAGCACAATATAGAAGGTTATTACTCATTATTGACCTTTACTAAGCCATTAAGTTACATTCTGAATACATGCAGAAGTTCATTACTGCTACGAAATATTTAATAACCTTAATGCTTATTTAATCAAGTTCAATTAAGCCTCATAACTTTACCATCATAGCACATCACAAGATCACAACAATAATGACAACTGATATATGTAAGGGTCTGGTTAGGTGAGGACCGTAGTCCTAAACCCTAACTGTGGTGGGAATCGTCACTCCTCTCAATACTGTTATGCTCGAGACTTCACAGGATGGGTTTTTCTCGGACTCCCTGTCTGACACCGCATTTTACGTGCCAGCTAACACGGACGCCGGGATTTTACATGTCGGTCCATGGTTCGACGTGACCTTACTATCAAAGTCATACAATCAATATCATGCAATATCAAACAAGACTCTAAACCAAAATAGTTTACATTCTTATAAGTTAAACTTCCACTAGTCAAAATTTTGACAATTCTACCTTTTAATAGAAACAAATTATTAGTATCTAATAAATTAATATTAATTAAATAACAAATTTTCGTAGCTATACTAAGATTCCTGAGGCTAAACTAAGTCATTATTATGTCATAAATAATCATAAAAGTCAAGAGTAATATTTCTAAGTACTTAATAACGTATTTTATCAAATTACCAGTAAAATAGTAAAACGAATCTATCATAACTATAAAAAACATAATCCAACAAGTTATTAAGGGTCCAAAATCTAAATGAAATGAGTTTTCAAGAAAAACAACGCTAAGCATTTTAATAATTTTGTTTGACTATTTTACTGATAAACCGATTAATAATTCTTTATAATTACTTGAGTCCAAAATAAAAAAAATTTATCAAAACACCAAGATGATATGGAATCATTTTAAAGACATAAGTTTATTTAACTAGTAAAATTCATATATATCTATATTATCATATTAATCAAAAATTTTCATATATATGACTTTTTTTTTAGTGTCCCAAAAGTATTATTGTTTTGACGAAAATATCGCTAAACTGGATATGACTTTAATATTACCATGTAAAGTTTAAATGATTAAAATAAAATCATGTTGATCATGCTTTTATATTATCGAGTAACCATAAATAAATATCACATAACGAGAGAGTTAAAAAAACGTGTACCATTTTCCTCCAAATAATAGGAAAATAAGAATTTAAAGAAATAAGCTCCAAAAGAAAAAGTCTTCAAGGCTCCAAGTTTTAAAAAAGAAGTAGATTTTCAATTACCTAAAAGAACTAAAAGAAAATGATATCCAAGCTCCAAAAGATAATACTTGACTTTTCAAAAGTTGATGATTATTGGCTTAAGAAGTAATAAGATCAAGCTCCATCTTCATTTGATTCTTCAACTAATAAAAAGGGTATAAAGTTAGTAAGATGTTAATGAAGTAAAGATATAAGAAAGAATGGTATAAAGATTTGATGATGGGGGTGCACGTGATCTCATGGCTAAGGAGGGGTATTTATAATGGGTTTTGGGCAAATTTTTAGTTCATAAGATTGTATGAAAAAGAGTGTTAGGAGTATAAAAAAAGGTTAACTTGTATAAGTGATTTAGAGTGTGTAAGTGAATGTGTAAGAGTTGAAGTGTGTAAGTGGATGTGTAAGAGTTTGGAGTGTAGAAGAAGGTTAACTTGTGTAAGGAAATAGTGATAGCTTGTGTAAGTGATGAACATTATGGATTGATGTAGAAAGGATTTTGGTTAATCAAATTTTTGTTCTAGTTTATACTAGTAAAATGTTTTAGATTAATAGGAAAGTATGATTAAGGTTTGATAATGAAAATATGATAGTTTACTTAGAAAATTTTGGTTAAAACTATACATAAAGTTAATAACAAAAATATAGTTGATTTTTAGGTAAAATAATTAAATCAAAGTTGTAAGGTTAAAATGATAAGTAGTAAAGTTAGTTTAAGGAAACGAAATTGAAACGTAACGTTTTAATAAAACCATAAATATAATATTAAAATTTTACTTTTCGTAATATAAAATAATAAAATAATAGTGCTTATAAAGAAATTTAAGAATATATATATATATATATATATATATATATATATATATATATATATATATATATATATATATATATATATATATATATATAAGTTTAATATTTGGAAGAAATTACAAAATCAGAATAAGGTATAGGAATTAAAGGTGATTTGAATTAGGTAACCAAAGGATTAGGAATTCGAAAAAAAAATTTTGGAATAATTAATCGGAAGATTAAGATTAAGAAATTTGAGCCTGTTACAACTTATTGTTAATACCAACATATAATGATTGAAGCAGCCACATCTTTGTTAAAAATTCCTACTATTGGTATTGGAGCAGGACCTTTCTGCAGTGGACAGGTTTCTTCTATATTTTTACTCTAAAAATTCCTAATCAATCAACTAAAAAAAACATAAAAAATAATAATAAAATTGTATGCGCTAGTACAATCCCTTAGTCCTAAGATCCTAAAAGAGGAGAAACCCCAATCACCACCATGAACGAAAAGCAGGATGAAACAACCAGGACCCCTTCAGAAGTCCCAGCTCCCTGGGAAAGACAACTTAGCCCCCTAGAGGACCAAACTTACTCCTCAAGTAAGCTTCAGGACCACAGCACTCACAGAAGCTCTTGAAGCGGCATGGTCATATCAAAAGGACCCTGACAGAGAATGAAGAACCTAACTACTTGCAGGATGGTTTCAATGAAAATGATGACGTGTTAGGAGACAACTGCAGTTATGTGCAAAAAAACTGTCAATGCTTGTATAGGAAAGACACCACAACTACCTCGTACCATACACATATAGGTGTACTAAAAGACAAGGAGGGGGACCATGGTATAAGAATCAACAAACCACCAAACGCCACGTAGACTTGCAGAATATTCTATTTCCCTTTCTACTGGTTCCAAGAAAGATTCTATTAAGGTAAAAGCCTAAACTGCCATTAGGATTTTGGGGAGACCTCTCCTAAGACCCACTACTATAAATATACGATGTCATGAATCACCAAAAGGAGGATAACTTTTTACACTGAATACCAAGCATTCTTCTCCCAGAAAAAGATGGCTCAAAAACCCTAAAAGCATTATCAGTAATTCTTTCATAATCCCTACTTACTTAATCATCGAAGGAGGACCCCCGGAGGACCCTTTTCCGGCCTTCGTTTGCTACCTTATGTAGGATACGAAGTGAAACGACCGAAAAAGAAACTCAAACCTCCCCAACTGTTCATAACCATTTTGAACCCTATAAGACATTCTCTTCAACTTTGCTGAGAGTGTTGATTGTTCTCTTCACAGCCGAAACTATTTTGTCCCTATTAAATCCTACCATATAAGGGTGATTTGTTAACTTCACAGATAATTGTTATTTACTAGGATCTTCTCTTTTTACTTTATCCCTCCGAAAAAACTATTTTGACTTGAATATGTAAGAGTTTTTTAAGTTAAACGGTGCAATGTACTTGGAAGGAGTACCTAAATTATCTTCTTTCTTTGTGCAATGCACATGACCTTACAAGGGCGGATCTAGAAAAAAAAATGATATCTCTAATAACTAAAAAATTATGTGCGATGCGAACTTTTATGAATGGCAAGGAGCGTATACAAGGTGACTAAACAACCAATTCAACCAAGTTTATTTTTTATTCTTTATTGCAGTATTATTGGATTTTGAAAATTTTTTAGCAGTTGTCATCTGTCTACCCGGAGTATCCATTAGATTTGCACTTTCTTTCTTGATGAAAGTTTTTATTTCTACATAAATGAGATTATATTGTTTGAAGAGGGAGTATTATTTATTCTTCCTCGCGTAATACTATTAGCTAGGTTATATGTGATCACATTAAGAAAATCAGTGTAATTAAGTTAGGTAACTCAATAGAAATGATCTTATTGTGAAACCGTCTTATTTGAAAATTTGTAAAATGATAAATTTTTTTTTTTTTCAGGTGTTAGTGTATCATGATCTGCTAGGAATGCTGCAACGTCCACACCATCCAAAGGTTAGAAAGTAATCAATATATCTCCATTGTTAAACAACTAATTCAATAAAAATTAAGCTATAATTAAAGCCTAGAATATGTTATATAATTTAATCTATGCCTCCTCACACGAGTAGGGGCAGAATCTAATATTGTTCAATGTTTTCGATTGATAGTATAACATATTGGTATTTGGTACCGTTGGTAATACAATTTGTCTTCCACCCGCAATACTCAAGATCAAATCTCATTATCTATATTTTTGTTGTTTTTTCTTTTAAAAAGTTTGATTTTAGGTTTAACAGTACCCAAGTATCTCGATTATATTTCTCTCAGACTCACAATTTGCATCAAATTTAAAGTTCAAAATTTTTTGATATTACTTATTTTTATTGGATCTGTCACTGCACACGAGAGTCCTTTTAAGCTAGAATTGTAGATGCAGTGCGGAATATCGATCATCCTACTTGAATTTAAGGAATAAATGTGATTTGAATCCATGACCTTCCAATTTCCATCATATTGGCTTTTGATACAGGAACCAATTCAACTAAAAATTTAAGTTGATAATTGAGGATCTACGGTATATGTTATATACTTTACCAAGATTGTGATCTCTATTAATTTAAAACCTTTGAATTTGATATTTAATTGTAGGTTACTCCAAAATTTTGCAAGTAATATGCTCAAGGAGCAATAATTACTAATGCTCTAATAAGAGTACAAGGAAGAAGTGATAAAAGGATCATTCCCTGGATCACTTTATAGCCCATATAAAATCAATGAATCATCTTGATGGTTTCTTGAATGAATTAAAAGTGATGGGGTTTGATAAAGCTGCCTCTGCTGCTGCTAAAGCTGTTCAAAAGACGGAGAAAGAACATCAACAACAATTACGCAACCTTGAGATTGGAGTAGTTGCATGAAATATGAATAAAGATTTGAACTTTTTTCATATTGTAGATCATTGAATCATGTGCATTTATTTATGTGATATTATAAATAATATTTGCTCTTATGGTTCGGTTGTCGGTAACAAAGTTATGACTTTGTACATTCGATCTTCAAACTCTTCTCACTAGAACTATTTGATGTTAAAATAATCTAGAAAAATCTAGGATTTTAATTAAATATAAAAATATCTAAACTAAAGAATTAAAAAATAAAAATATCTAAGATAATATAATGGAAGATCCTAGAAAAGTAATTAAAAAATTAAAAATATCTAAGATATTTTAGTAAACTTGCACTATAAATACCCATTGATGTAATCAATTTTTTGTGCAATGATGAACAATATTCATTCTACATATTCACTCATCTTCCTCTCCAAATAAATCCATTCACTATTTTACCATCTAAATTTTTCCTACATTTGGTATCAAGAGCTAATTAAAACCAAGACCTCCAAACAACCTAAACACATTAACCAACATACTCCACAATAAAACAAACCTCTAACCACAAAATAAAAAATGACCTCAACCACTAATTACCCCCAAGTTAATTGGGTTCCCACATTTAAGGGAGAAAAATATGAACAATGGGCTATGCAAATGAAGTCAATATTTATCTTCCAAGATTTATGGGAATTAGTACAAGAAGCTTACGAGCAACCACCCAAAGATGACACTAAAGAGTCAACTTGGGATGAAACAAAAATAAAACAATATAAACAAAATAGGATAAGGGATAACTATGCCCTATCTCTATTATATCGTGGAGTCGACGAGGCAATACTTACAACGATCATGTCTGCAAAAATAGCTACGGAGGCTTGGAGGATCCTGGAGACAAAATACAGAGGTTCCGAAGAGGTAATTCTTTTTAAATTCCAATCACTATGGAGAGAATTTGATAATCTATTAATGGCAGAAAATGAAACAATACATTCATTTTTTGACCGAGTCACTAATATAATTTATCAAATAAGATCAAATGGTGGTAAAATAGAAGATGAAAATGTGATTCGAAAAATATTAAGGAGTCTTTCACAAAAATATAACATTGTTGCCACAACAATAGAAGAAGTTAACAAAAAAAATTTATCTCAATTAAGTATGCCCGAATTAATGGGATCACTACTTGCACATGAAGATAGATTAAAAAGATTTAACGAAGAACCACTAGAACAAGCATTTCAAGCTAAATTAAAATTTTCTAATGGTGAAAATAAAAATAGTCATTGTAAAAATTATGAAAAAGGACAAACATCAACTAATTGTAGCAAGGGGAGAGGAAATTTTAAAAATATAAGGAGTCGATTAAATAATCAAACTGACCTTTATTGTAAATTATGTAAGAAAACTAACCACAATACTAATGATTGTCGGTACAAATGTAAGAGGTGTAAAAAACACTCTCACCTCGAAAAAGATTGTTGGTATCGACAAAAAGAAGCAAACTATTCCGAAAATAATAATTCCGGAGAGCAAATATTTTACACTGGATTAAATGCACAAGAAAAAGTAAGTGACATATGGTATATTGATAGTGGTTGTTCAAACCACATGACCGGCAATAAAAATTATTTTGTCACTCTTGACGAAAATGTTAAAACACACATCACACTTGGTGACGGTAAAAAAGAAGATGTCGCCGGAAAAGGAACAATTGCCGTTAAAACAAAAAATGGATCATCAAAATTAATTCATGAAGTTTTTTATGTTCCCGGACTTGCACAAAATTTATTAAGCGTAGGCCAATTAATTAAAAAAGGATATATGGTTAAATTTGAGAATAACAAATGTCAAATCTATGATAAAAATAAGGGTCAGATAATAACAACTGTTGAAATGGCTCCTAACAAAATATTCCCATTAAAATTGCCATTTGAAGAAAAATTGGCTTTAAGCTCAATAAATGATGAATCCACCTTATGACATTTGAGATTTGGGCATCTAAATTTTAACAGTCTAAAACTATTAAAACAAAAAGAAATGGTAATTGGACTACCATCAATAAAAAATGAAAGAAAAATTTGTGAAGGCTGTATATATGGCAAGATGCACAGATTGCCATTTCCTACCGCACCTTGGAGGGCCAAGGCTCCTCTAGAGCTTGTTCATGCAGATATCTGGGGTCCTACCAAGAATCCGTCTCTTGGCGGAAAAAGATATTTTCTTCTGTTCGTAGATGACTACTCCCGCATGATGTGGGTATATTTCCTGGAGAAAAAATCAGAAGCTTTTTCCCACTTCATGGAATTCAAAGCCCTCACAGAAAATCAAAGTGGGCATTCTCTTAAGATTCTTAGAACGGATCATGGCGGAGAATTAGTAACGAATTCAACAACTTCTGTAAGAAGCATGGCATTAAAAGAGAACTTACAGCAAGGCGTACACCACAACAAAATGGTGTCGCGGAAAGGAAAAACCGCACTATAGCAGAGATGGCCCACAGCATGATGCAGGGTAAACATCTACCCAAAGGATACTGGGCCGAAGCTGTTCACACGGCAGTATATATCCTCAATAGATCTCCCACAAAAGCAGTTAGGGATTTAACGCCATATGAAGCCTGGCACAAGAGAAAGCCAAGAGTAGAACACCTCAAAGTGTTCGGATGCGTAGCTTATGCCCACATCCCAAAGGAGAATCGGGAAAAGCTCGACGAGAAGGGAGAAAAATGCATATTCATTGGATACAGTCACGAAACAAAAGGATATCGCCTTTACAAGCCTGAATCTAAACAATTAATCATCTCTAGAGATGTAATTTTCGACGAAGCAGCCGAATGGACGTGGAAAGAAAAAGAAACTGAAGCTCGCGAAGGAGATACTCTCCTAAGAGATCCAAGTGAAGAAGACGGAGCAGACCAACCAACAAACCCATCATCTCTGAGTCCAAGTACACCTGAAAGTACAAGATCATTCCCAAGCTCAAGAAGCCAAACATCACGTTCAACTCCTCAACCTCAAGAAGCCCGAAGATCAACACGAGATCGGCAACCGCCATCATGGTTACAAGATTACCATTGTGACCAAGCAATGATGGCTCTCTTCTCTAGTGAGCCACAAACATTTCAAGAAGCAGCACAAGAAGAAACCTGGATTGAGGCTATGAACGAAGAAATGAAAATGATCGAGAAGAATCACACATGGAAACTTGTAGACAAACCACAAAACAAGGAAGTCATCAGACTCAAGTGGGTCTACAAGGTGAAACATAATGATGATGGCTCCATCAACAAGTACAAAGCAAGGCTCGTAGCAAAGGGATATGCGCAACAACCAGGAATCGACTTCAACGAAACATATGCACCAGTTGTCCGCATGGAGACAATCAGAACAATCCTGGCATTAGCAGCATAGCATCAGCTACCAGTCTTTCAACTCGATGTCAAATCAGCATTTCTAAATGGAGAACTTGAAGAAGAAGTGTACGTCGAGCAACCGCAGGGATACGTCATCAAAGGCCAAGAAGACAAAGTATACCGCCTTCGAAAAGCTCTGTACGGACTCAAACAAGCACCCCGAGCGTGGAACAGTAACATCGACAATTATCTTCTCCAGCATGGTTTCATCAAGAGTCCGAGTGAACCTTCACTATACATCAAGACACAAGGTAACAACTTTCTCATTTTATGCTTGTACGTGGATGATCTAATCTATACAGGCACACACCCAACGATGATCGAAGAATTTAAAAAGGCTATGATGAAGGAGTACGAGATGACAGACCTTGGTACAATGAAATACTTCCTTGGCATACAAATCAAACAAAGCCCAGGAAGAATATTTCTATCACAAGAGAAATATGCAGAAGACATTCTCAAGAAATTCAACATGGGGGAATGTAAACCGCTGGCTACACCAATGGCAATCAATGAGAAGTTATCAAAGTACGATGGCAAACCAAAATTCGACGGAGCAATGTATCGAAGCTTGGTCGGCTCTCTTATCTATCTCACACATACAAGACCAGATATAGTCAACGCTGTCAGCATCGTATCCAGGTTCATGAGTGAACCGAGCAAGGATCATCTAACAGCAGCAAAGAGGATTCTCAAATACATTAAGGGAACAAAAAGCTATGGGATCATGTACGAAACTGAAAAAGATTTCAAGCTCACAGGATACACCGATAGCGACTGGGCTGGAAACGTGGATGATAGAAAAAGTACAAGCGGGTACGTATTTCAGCTTGGAAACAAGGTGGTCTCATGGTCATCAAAAAAACAGGCGACAGTAGCTTTATCATCAGCAGAAGCAGAGTACATTGCAGCAACAAGTGCAGCACGTGAAGCAGTCTGGCTGAGAAGGATATTAATCGATCTACAACATAAGCAAGAGACACCAACAACAATGTTCTGCAACAACATGTCAACAATCCAGTGTTTCATAGTAGATCAAAACACATCGAGATACGACATCACTACATTCGTGAGTTAGTAGACAAGAAAGAGATCGAACTACAATTCTGCAAGACGGAGGAGCAGCTCGCAGACATTTCCACAAAACCCATATCAACTGATAGATTTATCGATTTCAGAAGACGACTTAGAGTTCAAGATTTTTCAAATTAGGGGGAGTGTTAAAATAATCTAGAAAAATCTAGGATTTTAATTAAATATAAAAATATCTAAACTAAAGAATTAAAAAATAAAAATATCTAAGATAATATAATGGAAGATCCTAGAAAAGTAATTAAAAAATTAAAAATATCTAAGATATTTTAGTAAACTTGCACTATAAATACCCATTGATGTAATCAATTTTTTGTGCAATGAAGAACAATATTCATTCTACATATTCACTCATCTTCCTCTCCAAATAAATCCATTCACTATTTTACCATCTAAATTTTTCCTACATTTGATGACATTACCGGGTGATGAAATATTGTGTTCTTGTGCTATTTATTTTCCGTGATATTGTTTGCCCAAATTATGTGTTCTTATTTTAACCATTTATATATTAAACTATGCAAATTTAAATATATTAAGTTAATATTATGAAAGTATGCGATTAAACCATTCAAATAAGATCTTATATGATTATATTTTTTCTTACACATTAACCGCAGTATATAAAATAAACTTAAATGATAAATAGTGCCAATTACCTAATGCAAGTTATGTAGCAAGTATTTCAACACGATGGAAGTAGTTGACTCATACGACTAACTTAACGTTTTAACAATAAAAAGTTATGGGAAATTTCATGTGATAATCCTAAATTTTCTGCTTTTCCATGTGGCAGACAAACAGTTTTTTTAATCTACATGGTGACCTTGACCTTTTAGTTTTTCCACGTGGTAAATTAAAAGGAAAGTTTTTTTTTAACTTTACGCTATTTTACCCAACTTAACCACATTTTTTTCAAAAACAAATGTTGTGATCACCCTAAATAACCATATATTTCGAAACTCAATTAAAATAAGTACTTAATTGAACAAAAAAATTTAACATTTTATCTACCACATAAAAAAGTTAAAAACTCAAAATCACCCCCTCAATTTAAAAAAATATTTATAAAAAAGCAAAAAAACACCGAGGGCCATCACTTGAAATTTGCAAAAAAGCTAACACTGACTACCATTAAACAAAACCGCTAACACTTTAAAATCTTGCGAAGCGCGACTTGTTTCTCCGAACAACCAAATTAAGTTCATCAATGGCGGCAATTATCACCAGATTCCTCAAAAACACTTCCACAATCCGAAGTCGTTTAAGCATCAGAACTCTAAGTAATGTCCCCGAAAGCACCGTATACGGCGGACCGAAACCTCAAATTCCCGACCAAAGGGTTACATTATCTAACCTAAATCAGAAATTTAAGAAACGAATTCCTATAACAATGGTTACTGCTTATGATTACCCTTCGGCCGTGCATGTTGACACGGCCGGAATTGATATTTGCCTTGTTGGGGATTCAGCCGCCATGGTTGTTCATGGGCATGATACAACATTACCCATTAGTCTTGATGAAATGATTGTTCATTGTCGTGCGGTGGCTCGTGGAGCTACTCGCCCTCTTCTTGTTGTTGATCTTCCTTTTGGTACTTATGAGTCTTCTACTCAACAGGTATTTTTCCTTCTCTCTTATTTTATATTGATATTATTTAGTTAATTGTTTAACCTAAGATTGCTTACATGTAACACCGAACCCGATAAGATGGAAGCTGCTTAATGGTATTTAGTTTGAATACTGATTGTGAATTAAGGGTTTTAGGATATGCAATTTTGTAATTCGAAATGTAGATGCTAAATTATGGATAATTTATTTACCCTTTTGAAACTTTGGTACTGATATTTTTCAATCTTCTCGTGAATGGAAAAAAAAGTGAATTATATTCGATTTGGGATATTTTTAAGCCATTTAGAGCGAATTCGAATTCAACTAACGAATCAGCTAGCAAATTTGCGTAGGTGGGAGAGATGGAAGCCGATTAATGACATTAAATAATCAAAGGTTGCAATATTTAGTTTAAATATTGACTGTGAAGGGATAAATTAAGGGTTTTTAGGAAATGCAATTTTAGAATGTAAAGTATAAAAGCTAAATTGTGGATAATTTCAGCAAGGAAAATGTGGTTTTGTCGAATGGCTATGTCTACAGAAGATAATCTTCCTAGTGTTTCACATTGCAATTTGAGCAACTCATCGGAAAATTTGATAATAGAGTCACAGTCGGGCTCCAAAGTTCACAGTGATAAATTGGAGTTCTTTTGGTATAATTTGTTGACAAGAACTGATGATTTACCAGAATTTTCTGTGATGTAGCAAGGATACTCATGAACTAGTGTTAAAAACATACTTCACAAGATCCAAGAGAAGACGTGTACACATAGACATGCTCATTAGGTGAATGTGTATGCTGATATTGCTTAAATGAGCATGATGCAGAGAACTGAGCAGTAGCTCAGTTGGAAGGCAAGGCAGCTCGAACGAGCAGCAAACTGAGGAAAAGGCTGTGGGCAGCTGCAAGCTGCTGTTTGATTTCTTTTGACTTCTTGGACCTATAAAGGGTTCTTCAAGGGTAAGAAAGAGAGCATGTTGAGCAAGTAATCTTAATCTAGGTTGTTGAACCCTTTGGATGGAGCGAGAACGAGAGTGAGAGCTTGAGCTTGTATGAGTAAGCAAATACCATTAAAATGTGGAAGAGTTTGAGAAACACTTGGAGAGTGTTAGGGGGGTATGGTATTAATTGTAATTTGTTGAAATTATTTTGAGGAAAACAAAATTATTTGATGTTGCAGAGGGGTAACTAAGCACCCACATTGTTTTACTTGCGTGCTTGTTGGTTTGTTTTTTTAGTTTCATCCACATTTCTATAGTTCGTGTGGCCAATCTCGCAACTTACAAGGGTATGGCTTTTGGTGAAGGCAAGTTTATTTTTTTTTTACTGTAGGACTAGATTCCTCCTTTTAAAATTTTACTAGCTTAAAATTTTTTGTCAGCTTTTTGACAACTATGCAAGGATAAGCTCGCTGAACATGTTAAGAGTTTTTTTTTCTGACACAGACGCCATCCTGCTGTATTTGATGCTTTATTACTTTTTTTCGGTAGCCGAAGGTGCAATGGTCTATGACATGGCATGTTCAATGAAAAACAGGCTGTTGATTCATCTGTCAGAATTTTGAAAGAGGGAGGAATGGATGCAATAAAATTGGAAGGAGCATCACCTGCGAGAGTTGCAGCAGCAAAAGCAATTGTTGAAGCTGGAATCGCTGTAATGGGGCATGTAGGATTAACACCACAGGCAATCAGTGTTCTTGGAGGATTTAAACCTCAAGGAAGAAACATTTCAAGTGCTATTAAGGTATTTTATGAAAGATCCCTACTCCATTTGATCTCAAACTTCATGAGTGTATGCTAAAGTTGAATTTGGTGATGTGAAGGTAGTGGAAACTGCACTTGCTTTGCAAGAAGTAGGATGTTTTGCTGTTGTTTTGGAATGTGTTCCACCGCCTGTGGCTGCTGCAGCCACATCTGTGTTGCAAATACCTACCATCGGTATCGGAGCAGGACCTTTCTGTAGTGGACAGGTTTGTTGAATGTTCTTTCATTGAACGACAATTTGTGATGAATAATTGAGGTTTTTCTAGTTGCTTTATCATCTGGTTATCGCTCTTAGAAAATTCGGTCCATCTTAAGTCACAATTCAACTCTACATGACTTGGAATTCAATCAAATTACACGCAGTGCTGCTGATGGCTGGCCACTTATCGTTATTCTTTATCATGCAAACATTTTTTTTCTTAATTTAACCAATTTACTTTCCCATATGATCATTCTCAGAGGATAATGGGAAACGGTTACCAATTGTTCTCCCCCAATATTTGATACTCCATATGATGAAGAGATATTGTTTCTTTATAAAATGCACATCTTTTATTAGCTTACTACCAAAGCTCTTTTTTCTTCACCTCCATGTACAGACTACCAAAGTAACTATTCAACTCAGAAAACGCTAATAGGTTGGCCTAGTGGTTGAAAAATCTCTTCCGCCCTTGTGATAGGGCTTCGATTCTCACCACCTACAGGTCTGATTAATTATCTCTCCCCCTTACCTGTAGAGAATAGTGTAGAAATTCTCTATCATTACTCCCGAATAAAAAAATTGCGGACGTTCATTAAATAAATCAATTAAAATTCTCTATCATTACTTCGAGTAATGAACGTTCATTAAATAAAAAAATTCTCATATCGAGTACTCTAATAAATCAATCTTGGCTACTTGAAGATAGCCTAGCAATTTGTATCATGAAATGGTGTCGTTCTTGCTCTGTCGGTTATGCCTCCATCCATTAAATAGTTTCATTACAAGGATGCAGAATGTAGTAAAGTTTGTTTAAATTGATGCACTTTTTTAGTGGTCCTATGTTCTTTTTTTTAAAAAAATTGGTCCTGTGTTCAATTTAATACTCTGCTTCAGACTAGAAACAGGAAAACTTGCTCAATTGCTTCTAGACTTCTTTACCTATGAATATTTACTTCCTGTTTGAATCGATGCGCTTTTCTGATTTACTTGTTCATAATTGACCCTATGTTGTAATTCATGGTTGTTCATAATTAGAGTTTAGACCTGTAGAAAACTCCCAGATTCCAAATATGTAGCAAATTCAATGGGACGAAGAAGTATTTATTATTTTAAAAAAACGCAGAATAACTGTACTGGCTTAATAGAAATTTTATGATCTGTGTCATCATTTTAAGTTTTGACTGTAAACCGGAAAATGAAATATCGATGAGAATCCTCTTCTTACCTTTCACGTACCACCCTCCTGATATGCTATGCCCTTTTGTTACATGGACATAACTAAGATTATTGCATATGGTTGTGGATTTGAGTATCAGACTGCGCAATTTTTATCAAATTCCGTGGTTTTAGTATAAAATGAAGCGCCAGAGTACTAAACCTATGTCCGAGCATTGAGGATCAGGCATGACCACACGGGTACATGAGATAAAATGAAAATTCCATCTCATAGAGGCATGTCTTGGCTTTTTTTGAAAATTAAATGGGTAAAAAAGGACTATAGTGATCCCAGACTAAAATTTGTAAGACATGAGTCATATCTTGGGAAGAAATCTGTTTCACTTAAGTGCTTGTTTTATAAATTTCAGGTGTTGGTGTATCATGATCTACTGGGAATGTTGCAACATCCTCACCATGCAAAGGTTAGATGCTGCATATCTCTTTAGCTTCTACTTAGATAAAAGTTGTGGATGTCATCACGATCGTGGATTTGCGGTATTGGTTTGTCGCAGACACAGCACCTCGCAGAGTTACGACTCGTTTCGCGAATATCGCAATGTGAATTGTTTACTTGAGAAAAAAATCATTTTATCGTAGTAATTCAAGTTTTTTAGAACACATAATTCTATCAAAGCTTATAATAGTTCTTTTAGATTTAAACACACATTATAAAAAGATAATAATAGTTAATATGTTAAAATAAGAATTATGGGTTAGCCTAGTAGTTGAGTTTCACCCAGGGTTTGATTTTCCACCTCCTACATGCAGAATTTATTCTCTCTCCCCCTTACCTGCACGGATTTTCTAACCTAGGCCCAAATAGAAAAGTTAATATGTTAAATGACGGTTTGAATTAAAAGTTATATAACGGGTTTTTGTAATTAGTAAGCTCAACATTCGTTATAAAGTGGCCCCTATGTAACGGAACAGTCTCATTTTTACTCCATATTCTACCGTGTATCTCCCCACACCTGATGTGCCTGCTTTTCCTCACACTACCAAAAAGTGTATATGTTAATCTCCGACCTTCGATTCACATTTGTAGGTTACTCCTAAATTCTGCAAACAATACGCGCAAGTAGGAACTGTTATTGATAAAGCTCTTTTGGAGTACAAGGAAGAAGTGACGACAGGTACATTCCCAGGAACTACACACAGCCCATATAAAATAAGTAAGTCGGATGTCAATGGTTTCTTAGACGAATTAAAGCATATGGGATTGGATAACGCTGCCTCCGCTGCAGCTGAAGCTGTCGAAAAAATGGAGAAAACCTAAACGAGCTGATATCGATAAGCTTTTGAATTTATATGTTTTTTTCACGACCCAACTGACGAGTTTTCCTTGTTTTTTCGATATTCAAAGAGATATTAGAGATTTAGGGCATGCTTGGATTAGGTGTAAATATTTAAAGGGGGAAATAAAGTCAAAATAATGAAATGAAAGCAAATAGAGATGCATTTGAAGTAGTTGAGATAATTGTCATGGTAAAATGAACATGGAATAAAAATAATGAAGGAAAAGGAAGATAAGTTCCCCTATTATGAAGGTAGTACATTCCCCTACCCTCCCCTAGGATAAATATTTACCCCCACGAAATTGAGAGCTCTCTTTATTTTTCATCACTTTGCAATTCTTCCGTCTCTACAACAATCAAATTTCACTAATTTCTCATTTATCAACTTTATTTTCTTATTTTGACTTTTTTTCACCCTTAAATATTTACATCCAATCCAAGTATGCCCTGAAGGGAGAGATTTCGACTAATACGACTTGTTGTAGCTTAATATATGCAATTTGCACACCCGTAGCACTTTAGCTTTCAAGCCTTTCATCCAGAAGCCGAGGATTTTTGTTGTGTTTGTCATTTTTGTAACTCGCGGTTGAGTTTTTTAATTGTGATGATCGACATTCAAATGATAGATAATAGATTATGGTAATATTTAGGATAGTTCTGGATATGTGCAAGATGTTCAATTGCACCTTCGTTCAAACTTAAGGAGCTTTCAATAGTTTACATGACTCTATCTTTAGTTAATTACTTACTTAATCTAATTTGTTGATGGAATTATCAAATATCACTTGTATAATGAGGACATTACTTTTCCACAATGCATATCTTTGAAGTAGTGTAGTTATTTTGGTTGAGTTAAAAGATTTATTGTTATTCAATTTTGATAATAATATAGAAAGTATAGTAAAATGACTTATTAAATTTTGATATTGCTCAACGAGATCGATAGAATATTATAGTTGAAAGATTGAGCTTACCTGATGGATCCCTAAGCTAATTTGTAGGAGTTGAAAGATTGACATGCTTTTGAAACTTCGGAGAATTAGATGTTCGTGGCTGATAGAAACTATGATTAAAGTCTAAAAAGGGTTGGAAGATGACATACTATACCCTTATCAGTTAAAATACAGAGATTACGACTAGTAAAAACCGCGGCTCAAGAACACTTACAACTGAAAAAAAAAGACCTAAAAGTATAATAAAAGACCCAAAAGTACAAATAGTTCGGTTTAATTTTGTTTAATTTAATTTGTTCACTTTTGTTGTTTTTGACATTTTGGATTCCCACCAACAGTTACCGGTGGCTAATGGACATTAGGGTATGGGAGTATTTAAGCCCCACCATAAATAATATGGCTGCTCTATTCTATTATGATTTATTTCATAAATTTTTCGTACTTAAAATTTGCAAAATTTTACGTGGTAATTCTGAGGTTTTGGATTTTTCATGTGGTAATCAAAATATTTATAAAATTCACGCGATATCCTGAGGTTTTACCAAATTATTTCACCGTGATCTTTTTTGCACATAAAACGTTAATAAACAATAATTTCAAAGCTTTAAGGTTGCTATATGTCTATTTACAACTCACCAATTTAAATGTCATAAGTTTCAGCCTTTTCCCCCAAAACATAAACCCTAACTTTACCATCTTTCATTCAAATCATATTTTTCTTCCCAAAATCCAAAGAGAATGAATGAATGGAGAAGTTGTTTAGACTGAGCATCTCATAAACCTATTTACTGCGTGAAATTTTTTAAAATTTTGATTACCGCATAGAAAATCCAAAACCTCATGATTATCACGTGGAATCTCTCTTATAACTTTATATCTGTCAGTTGTAATTAAAATCACAACGAGAATGAATGAATGAAGAAATTGTTTAGAGTGAGCATCTCATTGGTTTTTTGGGCGATAAAGCAATTTTTATAGGGGTGTTTGATCAAATAAATTATAAGATAATTCAAGTGATTAAATTATCTATCGCTAATATTTGAATAATTAGTTTGTTGAAAATAAAGAAATATTGTTGATTTTATCTTATTAAACAATTCAAACAAAGTAATTCAAACAAAGTATTTAGTAAAATAACTTGTTTAACAATTTGCTACAAGTTACCGGCTACAATAAACCAAATTAACATTAACAGAATTTTTATTTGTTTTTCTCAAACCAAAAACGTTATTTTTATTTTTTTTTGTAGTATGAGGAATGCAGTTGAAAATCATTACAAAAAAAAAAAAGGAATGTTCAGAATATATGAAGTATAATCAGCAAAATTGCCATTTTGGTTGAAGTTTAAATTAATCCAAAAATAGTACTTCCTATTGAATACTGATACTACTATAAGTGGTCTCACCTCTAGAAATATGGCTACTAAAACTGCAGAGTTCAGTTCTAAATCTGTAATTCTTGTGAAATTCATCTATCAATCTTATTTATTTTTCATCATTTTAAATTATAATATTATATTTTTTAAATAATACTTTAAATACTGGGAACGGAGCAGTAAGCAGAGGCGAAACAAAAATTAACAAATCTTTAGAAAGCGCAAAGCCCTATGCAATTTTCAAAAATTAAGATATTTTTCTTAACAATTTTATATTTTTAAGCACTTAACATATATTACATAATTTATTATTGAGATTCCCAATTTTAGAGCTATGTTTGAAGGCACATGTTTAATATGCTCAGAACCTCTCTTAGCAATATAGCTAAACAAAATTCTCAAATGAAAAAAGCTCATGTTAGGACTATCGGGACTAACTCAATGTAAATCTACTGTGTTAAAGTGATCACTTATAACCTTAAAATAATCACTTATAATTTTAAAATTATCATCTTTTATAGTCTTAAAGTAATCACTTATAATCTTAAAGCGAATATTTACAATCTTCTAAAAATCAATTAAAAAATTAATAAATTAGAAAAAAAAAAAACTAATTATATAAATTTTATATAACGAAACCGTCTCATACAATGTATGAGGAGGTGAAGGGTAAATTGGGATAATATTTACTACACAAAAAATCCCCCTAAATAAAAGAAGAATATGAAAGTGACTTTCATTGGAGATTGAGAACCGACAGCTGTGAACCATGTGTTTCTAAAGATTCCATTCTATTGTCCTAAAAAATGTTATTTAGTCGAAAATTAAGAAAATTTGAGTACAGTAAAATACGTAAAAATAAGAGACAAAATATAAACCAAAAGTAGTGGTATTATGTACAAAAATAAAAATAAATAAATTTAATAAAACGAACGAAAATAAAAAAATATGGTAAGTTGAATGAGACAAAAATGTATTTCACAATTAATAATCACATTCTTTTTAAAGCATAAAAATAAATGAAGTAAGCCCTGCTAGAGCAACCCTTTTTGAAAGATATAAGGGGAAATATTTTGGGAAATTAAAATTGTGAATTAATCAAATTGATATTGACATGCAAAAAAAATTAAATTGAAACAAAAATTATTTGAAATAGTTTAATTTTTTATTGATTTCTCCGCAAGCGTTAAATTTTACTAGGTGTTTAAGGGGTATTTGCTACGACTGTACCCATGTAACCTATAATCGATATAACATGTCATTTTGAAAATAAATAAATAAAAACTAGATTCAATTGGAAAAAAAAATCTAAAAATATATACTAATTGTGGTTAAATTTATGAATTGACATTGAAATTCAAAAAAATAAATCTATTTGATGATGACCTTCAAAAAACCACATCAAATATTATTGTTAAAAAATTTTCAAAGTATTATTAAAATATACCACTTGATGAATAGATTTTTGTAAACTAAAAATATATTAAATTAGATTACCAAAAATATTTAAAATCATAGCAGCAACAATGGGAATGACAAAATGAAATTCAAATTATTCAATTAAGGTTTATTATTGTTATAGAACGCTTACATCGTTTTTGTTAATATCGCCAATTAAAAACTCCTAATAGTACATCAAGTTGCACAAGATTCACTCAATAAGTAATTTAACTCAATGTAAAAAGTTAGCTTATATTTTAATTCGATTCAAAATTTTAGTTTTCGATTTGCTCAAACCTAATCCAAACCAAAATATTTCCTTTTAAAATTTCCAATCCAACACCAAACCAATTCAATAAAAGTGCAGACCATATTTCTTATTCGGTTTGGATTTTGTTTGATTTGCGATTTTTATCCAAATAACTTTCACGATTAGTGAATAGTGTCTAAAAATTAAATTGAACAAAGTCACTGAAACAGAAGGAGTATAATTTATCAAAAAAATGAAAAAAAAATGTACAGATGAGATAATAAAGACAACTTAAATATGTGAATAATAATTAAATAAAGAATTTAAAACATAACAAAGATATATAAACAAAGCAAATTCAATGTATAAATGAAGTACAAATTTCGAAAGCTTATTTTATTCAATGTATAAATGGAAATGATGTTGTTTGGAATGGTTATGTTAGAAGACTGGAGCAGGTTGTGAATAGAATCAAATAAGAGGAAAAAGCCAGAATTGTTCGACAATCTTCTTGGCAGTCTTTGTTTCTCTTTTGTTTTTTTGAGTTAGATCCTCTTCTATAGCTTTTTTTTGTTTTGCCAAAAGATCTTCTCCTCCTTTGCACATGAAGAGTGGAGTTGGAAAACCCGCTTAGCTTTCATACTGATGCAGTATAAGGTGGTTTTGATCTTTCTAATTTTGACTTATTTTATATATATATATATATATATATATATATATATATATATATATATATAATTTTTGTTTGAAAAAAAGTACATATACCAAATAAGTAACTTAGTTAATAATTTAAGCAACTTTCTAGTCGGACCGGTGATAAGGAGAATTGATCTCAGGTCTTTAACTCCTAAAATCAAGCACTAGTATTAAGTACCAACAACAATTGCGAACTAGAATAAAATCTTGTGATATCGATAATATTTAAATAAATGTGCATAAGGGGATTGTACCCAAGCTAATACATTAATACATTTACATACAAAGCTTTAACACCTCAACCAACACATATATAATATATTAATATCCTTAAATATATAATTTTATACATAAGTTAAATGTTATCAGTTGACACCATTACCTGACTTAAATACTTTTGCAAATTGCTAATAATCCACGTACTATGTTATTACATTCATTTATAAGTAACCTTTAAAATAACAAAAACGAACTGTATTCTAACAATTATCTAGTTTTATAAATATTCTTTTTCAAGTTTTTAATAACTACAAATTAAGTAGACTAATTTCTTTTAATTTACAAACTAAATCATTAACCATAGCCAAAACAAGCCGATTTGCAAGGAAATAAGAAGAGATAAATTAACAACACAATAAAAATAAATATGATGAATAAAAATAAAATAAAAATAAAAAACAGTAACTATTCTATAAAACCCCAAACTATTACCACTCCCATCTTTTTCACACACCATTTATCAAGCCACCAATGTTGTCATAGGCATATAAGATAGTTCCACTAAATTTATTTGCCAAACTAGTTATCTCAAATTCTAACCTCTCAAAACCCACTCACTAACTCAATTATTGGGAAGAAGATGCGTTTAAAGGCAATTGATCCAAAAAAAGTTTGTATCATGTGGATTTTAAGACCATTAAAAAGAAATATAGAAGTTGTAGTTACTTTCAACATAGAAGTATAGGATAGATTATATATCATATCATAGTATTTGATATCTTAACTAACAACTTAAATTTTTAGTAAAACTGAAATATAACGAAAGGTCACATGTTCGATCACATACATCCCTTTTTCAAAAAGAAATATTAACATCAAATATGAATCAGATATGTATTATATCAACGAGAGCTTTCAGGTGACTTATATGTAACCGAGAAATCGTCTTATAAACATATCAAAGATACAACATTAGTAGCAATAGTCTTACAATATACATCTATAAAACTAATAATCAATATACACAATAGCATTGGCTACAACTAAAATATTTATAAGGATATTGAAGTAGCTTGCAAAAATTATTACACTAAAGTTTAGAATTTTTCCAAAAGTAAAAGAAAAATAAAAGGAATACTCCTTTAGTCCTTTAGTTTTAGTAGAGAAATTGAGATTCTACCAACAAAAAGTGTCATCTCTCTTTCTCTCTCTTCCTTATCCTTCTCTCAACCTTTCTTTCACTATTCATTCCCACTACCTTACAAATCACAACTTCACAATGCCACTGTGACCTTACATAGATTCTCACAAATAGTGAGACCATTTTCCCACCTTCCCCTCAAAAAAATACAAAAAATAAAATTAAAAAAATAAAATAAAATAAAAGTTGACTAAATTAAAAGTGGGAAAGCATCATGTCAATGGATCAAAAGTCAATCCCACCATCATCAACCACTTGTAAATTTCACCCTTCACAAAAAGTCAACCCTATATCGGAAAAAGTCAACTCCCACCGGCGGCGGTCGCCGTGCTACTACTATTAACCAACCAAGGGAAATCCGACGACGGCGAGAATTGATCGGATAAACAATCACTACCGTCGGATCCACCGTCGATTTGCTCAAAACCCACGTAGAAATCATCGTTAAGAATTAAATCGGATAAACCCATTTCATTTGTATCATCTTCTTCTTTCATAATGTCATCTACATCGGTTTTTGACTCGGATTTTTCGGTCAACGGAGAGAGACTGGCGGCGGAGGGTGAAGAACAAGTGGGTTGTTCCGGCGGAGTTCCGACGGTGGTAAGCGGTTTCTGACGTGTACTTCCGGCGAGGGAATTTCGGTGAGTCGGCATAGGATGATTATGTTCAGCTGTGTATGTAACTATGAACATTTTTGGGTCTGATCTGTTTCTTTCTACTTGTTTTCTTGCTAAACATCCTTTTGAACTGCTGCATCTGTAATATCCCCTGTTTTTAGAATATTAAAATGTTAGAAAACAAATCAATGTCCCGTGATTTAATAATCTCTTTGCGAATTGAGAATCAGTAAAAGTAAATTATGATCGATTATGAACTATTTTTAAATTATTTCGAACGAATTACAAATTTAAAAAGCAAATTAAGTGATAAATTATGTTATATTGGAGCAAATCCGAGAAACTAGTAATGACTATACTAAACAAGTAAGAATTCGCAATAATCCTTGTTGTATGTTATATAATTTAATAATTATAAGATTTTTAATCAAATTACTCTGGTTTTATGTGATTTTGTTTGGTTGATTTCTAGAAATGGTAAAATTTCATTGTATGAGTGCTAGTTTTATGGTTTCACTTATAAGAGAAATAAAAAGGAATTATTGGGTTAAGATTTGAGATTCTTCTAGTAGTTTGTTCAAGGATTTAGATTGCTTTATTAAGCAATGTAAGAGTTTGAATA
Source organism: Amaranthus tricolor (assembly GCF_026212465.1). NCBI lineage: Eukaryota > Viridiplantae > Streptophyta > Magnoliopsida > Caryophyllales > Amaranthaceae > Amaranthus > Amaranthus tricolor. Next base: position 971,228 of record NC_080050.1, on the reverse strand, counting down.
CAAATTCTCTAGCTTATCAATTATGACTTTTAAGAGCTTATCACCATACAATGCTAATTGCTAATTATCATGATTGGATACTTTAGCATATGCTTAACAACAAAACACTTGTATAAACTAATACACTTAATAACATATTCTATCATATTAAATCAGTCTAATTAAATTTGCTGCATATCTTTCAAAAGAGCTAATTGTGCTAACTTTTATTGAAAAAAATGGGGAAAATAAAATGCAAAACAAACTCATGAAAAAAAAAAAAAAAGGAAGATTCTAATTTCTAAGTGATAAGAGAATGAAAGAAAAAAATCAAACCTTGGGTATGGAGAACCTTTGATGGGTTTCTGACCATATTTTCTCCAAGCCCACATATCAGAAGAAAGACCTTCAGCAGGAACATGGCACACCTTTTTCATCAAATTTTTCCTATATTTTCAAAATCAAAACTAAAACCATTAAAATTAAAGTCAATCTAACAAATGGGTACTTCTCAAAATTCAATATTTCATCAAAAATTCATATATTTTTTTAAAAAATAAAAAAAACCAACCTTTTTTTAGTTCTTTGAACATGTGAAGAATTAGTAACACCAATAGGAGTAGTAGCAATTGAAGGAGTAGTAGCCCGAAAAATTACTTGTGATGGCTTAATTAATCCTCTAAATTGTTGTTGTTGTTCAAAAACACCCAAAGATCTTGGTGTTATAACAGAAGAAGGGGAAGAAACAGGGGATTGAAAACTATTACTATGCATGTTGTTGTTGATATTATTAGTAGATGTTGTTGAACAAATCACAGGGGGTTTACAAACATCTTGTAAATCTTTTTGCCCACATAAAAACGACGTCGTTAGAGGACAAGATTCAAATGGATTATTTGGAAAATGGAATAAAACACTTGATGTAGAAGAAGAAGAATTAGAAGAAGGGGGTGGAGGTGGAATAGAAGGTTCTAGATCTGGTGTTGAAATGGAGGATGTTGTGGTGGTTGTTGAACAACAACTTCTAACAACAGCAAGGAGATCCCAATCTGGTGGGTTTTCCATGGATGGTGAAGAGAGAGAAAACAGGGGAAGAGAGAGAAAGAGAGGAATGAATGAATGAAGAAGGAGACAAAGGAAGGCGCTGACTTTTGGAAGAGATGAGGAGATAGAGAGAGAAGAAGGGTAATTAAAGAGTAGAGGGTAGTGGGATGGGATTTTGTATTATAAAAGAAATTTTTGGAAAAGGACATGCATGACTATAGGACTATTCCTACATTCATCCAATTTGGAGCAATTTGATACTCAATTCACACCAAATTAGTATCTATTTCCTCAATTTTCAAATATTTTCACCCGATTGTAATATATTATGTGAAAATATGTCACTATCAATAGCAAATTTAATAAAACGAAAGAAATATGTTTCAAAGAAATAACTCTAGGTACAAATAAAACAAAAATAGAAAAGTGCTTGAAAGTGATAAAAAGATATTTTCCCTATTTCTTTAGATGCACCATAGTGAAATTTTACTGTGTTTATCATGCTATAGTATTTTACGTATTGAGGCTATTGTAAGAAAAAAATAATTATGTGTGATTTTGTTTTATTCGTCTCTGCAAATTTTCATAATATCTATTTTTGAAATTTTTAGTTATGTATAATTCTATATATAAATGATTTGACAAACGCATTGAACTACGCAAAAAAGTATTTCGGTGGAAGTAAACAAACAGAGGAAGTATATGTTATCGGAAAGTAAGAGAAATATTTGGGTGAACTAAAAATGTAGGTTAAATATATAGATAAGAATTAAAGAAAAAATATTAATTGTAAACAAAAATAAAAATTGAAGAAATTCAATTAAATAGACTAAAAAGAAAAATAGTGCCAATTTTTTTAGACAAAGCTATTATTTTTGTGTCACTTTGAATTTGATATGTTTGGCAAAAATATAAAAAAGTTGTTTCACTAGAGTTAGGATACTCTCCATCACTGGAAATGTAATGGAGAGTCCATTACTCAATCTAATAGTTAGAATTACTTGATGGAGGAAAATAGGGGAAATTTTGAGATTTTATTTTTTATTCTAAAATAGGTGTTAAAATGTTAACATGGGTAATAGAAAAAAGTAATGGAGATGATCTTAATACGTTTAACTATGGCTACTCTTGTGAGAGATCATTTCTCACTAAGACGACGTTAAAGGACAAGTTCATACATTAATTATTGTATCATTGGGTTATTTAATCCATGAATGAGATGCATCTCACAATGAGACAGTCTCATAGAAAGATTTGTGGTTAACTAATTTGGAGAATAAGGAGTACAAGAATAAGAAACATTATTTCATCTACCTATCGGATAAACAGCTCACTATTAATAGTTATTGATAAATAGTGAAATTGAATTTATTAATAAAAATATGCTTCTACTTTATTTGTCTATTAATAATGTCCTAATGGATAACTTGATCAACTAAGTTTTTGTAGAAGAATTAAAATGATGTGGAATATTGATAAAAAATTGTAATGAAAATTGTAAAAAATTGTAGTGACTACTTTCCTAAAACTATGGTGTGGGATATTGATATAAAAAGAAAAATAATGCATGAGACATATAGAAATCTATGGTGAGCGTTGGTGAATACTTTCATAAAAGTTCGTAGCAAATTAAGAGAATAAAAATAACTAATTATAGCAAACACATACTAACAGAGAAAGTTAACTTTTAATACAAATTAATTTGCATCAAACTATATTAATTTTGGAATTGGATCAAATTAAATGTTTTAATATGATATTATTTGATGTAATAGCAACTTTTCAATACTTTTATACTAAGCAGTTTGTGATTTGTGAATGAGGCAACAATTTAATTTTGTAGTTGACAGTTTTTTCTTTCTCTTTTATAGCAGTTAAATCCAACCACCTACATGTATGATTATCTATTTTTTTCTATTTTCATGAAGGATGTTCAAAATCAGATATTAAATTGGTTGGAATTCGAATATTTGATTTTTTTTTTATACTAAAAATCATGATTAAGTTCTGATCTAGTCAATTTGGATATCTAGAATCCAAACGAATGGTTTATTCCTGATCGAATGCTTGATATTCGATTTTTTTTTAAAAAATTTTATACTTGCACTTTTGTACACACATTTAAGCACATTCTCCTACTTTCTTTAATTAAAATTACATTTAGTTTTAAAATCAATCATTTTGGCAATAAGGATGGGTGTTCAAAAGTTTACATTATTTAATTATTGATCAGTAATAAAACTTAGTTTTAGTTGAACATCGTAAATATTAACATATTCAAAGCCTAAATATAATTTTTCGTTAAAAAACTCAAAAAATCTTATAAATTCAAAATTAAATATCTAACTTCACTAAAAAATTCTTATTTAAATTCAGATTTGAACTCCGATTTTTAAATTAAATATTCGATCTGAATTAATTGATTTTTAATAAAATCGCATAAATCGGACACCGATGCAAACTCTAGTCACGCGTGAGTAGAGGATTGTTTGTTTTGATAAATATAGAATAAATTTTTAACTTCGGCCGTTTTTTATATATATAGTGACATTGCCACAAGTCATTGTGATCAACTAATTATTGATGAGAAAAAATATTAATAATTAAATTATTGTTTGCTCTTTGTTTTTTATAATTCATGTGGTTGTAGTGTGAAAAATATAAGTTGGATGTATCTATTTATTTCAACTTTCTTCAAATAGAATTACTTATCATTCTAGTATTCAAAAACTTATCAATGCATAAATTTTACCCAAATAGCTTTCATGCCTAGTGGATATTGTATAAAAATTACCACCTCTATTTTAAATTAGTTATACTTATTCACATAATTCAATATATAAAATTAATTTTCAATATCTCAAATTATGCATAATAAAAAATTATAAAAATTAGATATAAATAATTTTTGCATTAAGACGAATCAAACAAGATACCATTTGACTATATTTTAATTTATAGATTAAAAATTAAGCGCAAATTAAGATCAATGAATAAGTAGGGTAATAACCTAAAATGTTACAAGTAATTTGAAATGGAGAAAATATATAATAAACACATTTTAATCAAACTAAATTATTGAGATATTTTAATTGATTGGAAAAAAGAAAACCAAGATGTACAAGTGGGTGTTAGGTGTTAGAAGAATTGAAGGAAGTAAAAAACAGGAGTGGTTTTAATAGCAGTATTCTCTATCATCTGAAAAACCATAGTGGTATTATTAAAGTTGGTTGACTTATGAAAAAGTCAAAGAAGCTGGATTTGCGGAACAGAAAAGTCGAAACGCGGCTCAATGCGTAAAACTTTTATCGTTTTGGTTTTGAGTTTCCTGTTTTTGTTTTTACTTTATTAATTTTTTTCTTAATTTTAGTTTTTTCATTTTGGTTGGGGAGGATGGGTCCCACAACTGCTCGTGACTAAGGGCGTACCGACAAAAAGAAAGTGATGAAGAGGTGGGTCCCACGCAGGCCTCCTTGTGAAATGCAAAGGAGATGTCCCTTTTGCATTTATGGCTCGAGGAGAATGGAGAAGGCTCCAATCTTGATCCCCATAAACGATGATATCAAGTTAACAAGGACTCCATAGTCCATACATACCTATTTATTTTTGGTTTTTAGATGTTGCTTTTATATTGACTTTTTTTTTTTAATTTTGATTTTTAACTTGTTGGTTGATTAAACATTTAAAAAAGTGTTTGTGTAAAACAATAGCCTTTCGAACCACCGGTGTCTACTCATAGAGACTGTAGACTGGCCCTATAAACCAACACAAGTCTTTCCAGCGTATTTTGGCTTCACTCGTGCGCACTTAGGATAAATTCTCAGGAAGTCACCCATCCTAAGATTGCTTCCCAACAAGCACGCTTTACTGTGGAATTCGTAACAAATGGACTCCTATGAAAACAAAATGCACCTTGTGGATATGAATAGTCTATCAATCCTTTGTCAAGCTAAATCTAGGGTATCACAGTTTGGTAAATATCTTTTAAGCCAACTCAAAAGCTGAAATTTAACCTTAAATAAAAAACGGTATTCAAGTTAGTTTTTTTTGTTGACTTTTGACTTATTAAACCACTTTTCTCATATAAAAGCTAATAACCAATATCTAATTAATCAAACATCTCCATAAACAGCTGACTTTTTCAATTAGCTCAAAAGCTCACAAAACAACCAATATATCCAACTAGTCAAACATGCCTACTAAAAAAACAACAACCAACAATCAACAATCAACAACCAATTATTATTTTTTGCCAAACTCTTCTTTACCTTATTTTTTGCCTCTACTGATTTTAAATATATAATTATTATTCTATATTAAAATTAAAAAATTAAGTAATTTAGAAAGTGTATGAAGAGAAAGAGTTTTAGTAGCTGTTACTTGATAGTATTTTTGTCTTATTAAATTTATACCACAAAATTTAAATATTTAAAAAACCAAGTAGTGCAATTTAAATGACATTAACAATTCGTTTCGTAGGTGGTAATAAACGATGGTAATAGAAATGAAAATTAGTGTAATTTTGGTTGAAAAATCTTTTGGCTACCTTGATGGTCATGCTAGTTTATTCCAATACATTTGGAAGATGTGGTATTAGGTGGTAATAGAAATTTGTAAACAAAATGATTTTTTGTGATTAAAGTTTGATTACCATGAAAATAACATGTAACTTTTAATGAAATTTTACACTATAAATCATTCTTATTATCACCAGTACAATTAACCAAAACGAACCATAAATAATGCAAATAACTATTTTTAAATTGTTGTAATAATTTACTAAACTAATTAGACATTCAAATTCAATATATTAATTACAATTGTATAGCTACAAGTAGCAACAAGCCATCAACTGTCAGTTATATAGATAGCTGAAAATTTTCATACAACTAACTTGCCTCAAACATTCATTTACATACTTGTTGCAAATTTTATAGGATATTACTACTTCCAATTTTTATTAAATGCAATACTTATATTTTTACACTATTTAATCGACTATTAATTAATTAACCTTGTCTCAAATTTTCTTACTAATTTGTAAAAAACTATATTCTGGTGGATCTTATTAATTAGATTTACCTCAAAATATAATTTTCAAATATCAACATTTTATTGATTCTATGAAAATTCTAATGTTACATTTAAATAAGATCAGATAAAATAAATGTTTTTTTGCCGTTAAGTGCTTAACGTGGGTGGTGGGACACGCGCATGATTGGTATTTGAATTTCATGCTTCCGTTAACGTGGATTTGTTTGTTAAAAGTGAGAACTGGTCAAATTACGATCACCGACTGGATGAACTCGTAAATTCCACAGGTTTAAGCGGAAAATCCCAACTATTAGTGTTAATTTAATTATTACAAGTGTTGGTAGTTCACACGTGAAGATAAAGGAAGTGTGGAGTTTTTTATATGAGTATCGTTATTAACATCGTACACGAACGTTTATAGAATTTACAGAAATAATTTGAACCGCAATATTGTTGATAGAGATGAAAGATAAAATTATATAAAAAAAAAGTTTAATTTATTTTTTGGTTTAGAAACAATTGAATTTGACCGATCTGAATGAAAAATGAAAAAAATAGTTAAATGCACGAGTAAAAGTCTCAAATTGAATTGAAATGAAACATACTTAACTTGAAATGTGTTTTAGTGAATTGAATTAAATTAAACGGAGTTATGTTGAATTAAAATAAAATGGATGAAACTACATTAAATTGAACTAATCTGAAAATAACAATCGATCCTTTAAACCATTTTTAGTTGATATATGCAATTATCTGCACTTATTAATGTCATTTTAGACCCATTTTGATTGTTTGATTGGTGGTTTTGAGCTTATCTGGTTACAATTGTATGAAACATTACCTTTTTTATAATGTTTCTTTAATTGTTCTAATAATGCATATCCTAGTGACTTTTACAAAAATATACTAACGCGTTGGTGTAGTTCATGAGATTGATTTGAAATCACTATGAATAATATAAATTTTTGCTAATTTTCTTATAATAATATAACTTTTGATTAATCATAAATATTATCAATTTAGAGCCTAAGAGTGTTTTCTTAGAATAATACTAACTTTTGTTTGACCATTAATTTTTGTTTGTTTTTTGTTTTTGTTAAATAATCTACTATAAACAAAAGTTAGTACTTTTACTAATTTATGATCAATTAAAAATTGGTATTATTACAGAAAAATTAGTAAAAATTTATATTCATTATTGTAATTTTCATTTGTTTTAAGGTGGAAGCTAGTAAATAACACCAAAAAAAAAAAAGTTGACTTGGTGCTTATGTTCAGTCCATAAAACAAGGGTCAATTAAAGATTATCAAATCTCCTAAACTACAAATTAGATTGAGTTGTTTAAGTGTGAGAAAGAAGCAATGCGGATTGGTTTTAAGAAAAATTATCGTAAATAATATAAACTTTCGCTAATTTTTCTACATTAATATTAACTTTTGATTAATCAGGAATAATACTAATTTAAGGGTATTTTCTTAGAATTATACCAATTTTTGTTTAACTATTAATTATTCTTTATTTATCGTTGATCGAAAGTTCATATTATTATAAAAAAATTAGAAAAAATTTGTATTATTTACAATAATTTTTATTTATTTTAAGGTGGAAGCTAGTAAATAAATAAAATAATAAATAAATAAATAAATAAATAAAAAGTTATTGAAACCAGGGTCAATTGAAGGTTATCAAATCTCCTAAACTACAAATTGGATCGAGTTGTTTCAAGTGTGAGATGAAAACAAGGGTCAATTGAAAATTTAATAGATCTCCTGGACACTCCTTTCTCTAAACTTATATAGGCATCACCCCATCGCAGATGGTCTCTTTTCTCTAAACTTAGGAAAATTTTATTCAAAGTTATCAGTCTAATTTTAATAATATTTTTTTATAAGTATAAAGGACACTTGTATACGGTTGTACTCCGTAAATAATCTTATTTTCTTTATAAAATACATTCTAACGCAATATCATTTGAATATGTGGTATTATGTGGTTATGGAAAATTGTGAAGTAAAAGACTTTTTTATAATCAAACATTCATTACCATGAAATAAAATGATACCAAAATTATATTTACCACCCTTCAAAACACATGATACAGGTCTAATAACTAAGTTGTTACTTCTAATCCTTGAGTCCAAATTATTCTAAATTTCAAATATCATGTAACAACATGATTTAAGAGTAACAAGACTCAAGTTATTAAGCCATGATAATTCGTCACATAATTTCATTGTGGCCCACTCATGTGGACATGGGACACCCGTGGGATCGAGCACATAAACCTTCGGGTCAAGAGCGTTGACTTGCACATACACTTGGTGAGGATCATGGTTTCCTAAAACCATATTGTAGTAGAAGGATTAGCCCATCAAATATATATACAAGTTATCACAACCTACTATTTTATAGATACGTGATCTTGTCTCACATCCAACACAAGTCACTTTCTTTCATACGATCTCCATACTTTGTGTTTCCATGCTAATAGTTCTCCCAATAAATCACTCATTTTACCTAAAACACAAGTGTAAACACAATCTCTTCAACAAACATAAAATATAATGTTTAAGTACAAAAATAGCATGTAAACAAATCACTAAAATATAAACAAGCGTGAAAATCAAATTTCCCCACCATGAATCCAAACACCATCCAAGAGAATATGCG